>NW_006922446.1:567462-577087 GCF_000298275.1 Orycteropus afer afer
TATAAGTGTGTGAGCCATTTTCCTAAGATAAATTTCCCTTTCTCTCTCTATATAAACTTTACTGGTTTTGTTTCTCTAGAGAACCCAGTCTAACACAGGTATGAATCTTAATGATGAAAAAAATCACTCATGAACCTACCATTCACCTTAAGAAGTAAACTATTGTTTTTGTTGAAACTACTTTGAAATCCCTCCCCTAGCTCATCCCCCTGCCTTTCCTTAGATGTGACTACCACTTAGAATTATGCTTATCATTTCATTCTCTTAAAAGAATGTATGTGTATTTCCCTAAATGATATATTGCTTACTTTTGCTGGGTTTTAAGCTTTAAAAAATCATATCAGACTGTATGAGGACTTTTGCATCTTCCCCTTTGATTGTGGGATTGTTTTATTCATGAAGTAGCTCTGGTGGTATAGTGATTAAGGCATTTGACTGCTAACCATAAAGGTTGGTAGTTTGAACCAACCAGCTGCTCCACTGAAGAAAGATGAGGCAGTCTGCTTCTGTAAAGATTTATGGTGGTTGTTGTTGTTGTTATGTGCCCTCGAGTCGGACCCAACTCATAGCGACTCCTCCTTGGGTTTCAGAGGCAGTATCACTCCGGAAGTAGATTGCCCCATCTTCCTTCCGAGGAGTTGCTGGTGGGTTTGAACCACCAGCCCTCTGGTTAGCAGTCCAGTGCCTTAGGCACTATGCTACCAGAGCTCCCCTATAAAGATTTAGAGCCTTGGAAACCCAATGGGGGTTGCTATGAGTTGGAATCAACTCGATGGTACTGAGTTTGGAGTTCGGTTTTATTCATGTAGTTAAGGGTTATTGTTGTTAGGTGCTATCAAGTCGATTCTGACTCATTACGACCCTTAGTACAACAGAGTGAGACACTGCTCAGTCCTGGGCCAGCCTCACAGTCCTTGCTATGTCTGAGCCCATCATTGCAGCCACTGTGTCAATCCATCTCGTTGAAGGCCTTCCCCTTTTTCACTGACCCTCCACTTCACCAGGCATGATATCCTTCTCCAGGGAATGGGCCCTTCTGACAACATGACCAAAGTAGCTGAGATGAAGTCTGGCCATTCTTGCTTCTAAGGAACATTCTGGCTGCACTTCTGCCAGGATAGATTTGTTCATTCTTCTGGCAATCCATGGTATTTTCAGAATGTGGTTGAGGGTAGATTTAGTTTATTCATTTTCACTAATGAAATTGAATTCAACATTCAAGTGAAATTCTATATTCTATTCCATTCCAATTTATCCATTCTCATGTTGGAGGACATTTGTTTTGTTTTGTTACTACAAATAATGCTGCCATGAACATTCTCACACAAGTCTTCTGTTACAAATGTGGAAGAGTTTTGATAAGAAAGTGGAGTCAAGCTGCCAAGTCATAGAATAATTTTCAAGACAATTTCTAAAGAGGTTATAATTTGCTTGATCTTAACTACTCTTGTCCTCTCCAAGTCTCAGTTTCCTCGTATAAAAAAATAACAAACAAAATAAACTCTTCCATGATAATTAAATGAGATAATATAAATTGTTGTCATTGTTGTTGTTAGTTGCTGTCCAGTTGGCTCTGATTCACAGAAGCCCTACATGTGCAGAGTAGAACAGCTCCATAGGTCAAGGCTGTGACCTTTTGGAAACAGATCACCAAGCCTGTCTTCCTAGGTGTCTCTAGGGGAGTTTGAATCTCCAAACTTTAATCTAGTAGTTGAGGCTTAACCATGTGAACCACCTTGCTGTGGTACAATATGTACTAAAACCAAAAAAACTCACTGCTGACCCCTCCTTGGGTTTCCAAGGTGGTATCTCTATGGAAGTAGATTGTCCAATCTTCCTTCCAAACAATATGTATTAGAGTGCTATTAAAACCATACCATCATACCTACTGCCACTGAGTTGATTCTGACTCCCAGTGACCCCTTGGACAGAATTCCAGAGCTCCTTATAACCTCATACTGATATAATTTAATGTTATTAAAATAGGATAATAATACAGGCCCAATCTTAACAGAGAAGTGGAAGTGGGCTAATGGGAGAATGGAGTTAGCATTTATTGAGTAATTATTATATACATGGCATTTTGGACCTTATTTAATTCTCACAACAATTTTAGAAGGAGGTCCTTGAGTGGTGCAAATGATTTGTGATCAGCTGATAATCTGAAGGTTGACAGTTCTAATGCATCCAGTGGTGCTCTGAAGAGAGGCCTGGTGCATTACAGAAAAGAAAACTCTATGGAGCCATTCTACTCTGCAACACATGGTGTTGCTATGAATTGGAATTGAATTTTTGGTGACAGGTGCAAAAAAGGCTTGGGGGCAGCATCCTCTGACCTCCTCCAACCTCATGAGTGGAAAACAGAGTCACCACCAACAACAGCCCAAGGCTTATTATTCCTATGAGGCCAGACATGCCACTGCCCTCCAACCATTTTTTTTTTAACCAATCCTGACACCACCATTCTTCCCATGGCACTAACTACTTCTCATAGCGACCCCTCTTTGGGTTTCCCAGGTGGTACCACTACTGACGATTGCCCAATCTTCCTTCCGAACATACTAGTAGATATTTAGAACACCAACTTGAAAAAGACCTAGTCCTTACTCTTCAGGAGATCAGAGAGAGAGGCAGGTATAACATGTTTTTTATTGGGGCTGCCGAGTTGGCTCCCACTCATAGCGATCCTATGTACAACAGAATGAAACACTTCCTGGTTCCGCGCCATCTTCACAATATCTGCCATGCTTGAGCCCATGGTTGCAGCCATGGTGTCAATCCATCTTTTCGATGGTCTTATCTTTTTTCACTGATGCTCTACTTTACCTAGCATGATACCCTTCTCCAGGATAACCTGACCAGAGTAAGTAAGATGAAGTCTGGCCATTCTAGCTTCTAGAAATTCAGTAATACAATAATAAGCCAATACTCTCACATATAGGCAATGTGTTTAGTGAAAAATTCCAGGCTTTGAAATCAGTTCTGAAGTTAGCACTGGAGTTGGCTCTGCCAATTTACCCTCATGTCCTCATTGGTAAAATGAAGGACATAATACTTAATTTTAGAATTATAAGATTGTCTTGAGGATTACTGATAATGTAATAAAGTTACTGGCATATAGTTGATGCTCAGAAAACAATGGTCATTATTATTTAATCCTCAAAGAAAGAAGATAAGGCAGGTATGGTTATCCCTACTTCACAAATGAGAAAGCTAAATCTCAGCGAGATTAATTTATCTAAAGTCACCAAATTAATAAACGAAGACGCCATCCCAAATCCTGATCTTTGAACTTTTAAACCTCCCCTCCCCCACTTTTTAAAACATCACAACACTTTCACTTATCTCATGCTTTCTTGTTCTTCAAATGCATTAGGGGGAATGGTGGAAGATAAAATGAATATCCAGAGAAGTAGGATTTAAATTGGGTCTTGACTTCTGGAAAAGATGAGTTTAAGGAATGAGAGCATTTCAGAGAGCAGGATGAGCAGGTGCTCAAGTAGGGCACATTTGGGAAATTGTCTAGAGCCCACTAGAAGTGGAATGGGTTTAAAAAGACGCCCCCAGTGTCTTAGACAGGAGCTCTGGTGGCGCAGTGCCTAAGGCATTTGACTGCTAACCAGAAGGTTAGCAGTTCAAACCCACCAGCCGCTCCTAGGAAGGCAGACTGGGCAATCTACTTTAGTAGAGATACCGCCTCAGAAACCCAAGGAGGAGTCGCTGTGAGTCGGAATCGACTTGAGGGCAGTGAGTTTGGTTTTTTTGGTTTAGTGCCTTAGAGGGACCAGTAGTTACGTAGCGGATGCTAAGAACTCAGAAAGCCGCATGGACGGACGTTTAAACCGAGACACACTGGACACACGCCAGGTCCTCACAAGGACCGCCCAGCTCAGCCTTCAGGGGCGGGAGCCGTGGTGTAGCTAGCTTATCAACACTCCTGAGGCCGACAAACTCTCTTCTTAATTGGTGAGCGAGCGGGTTACGTCATGTTCGCCGGGCCGGCGAAGAAAGAGGATGCCATGATTGGTTGGCGCTGGGGAAGCGGAGGATCCTGGCGAATCTGGGTTTCAAGCTGGTGCTGGACTTTTCCCTTCTATATTTCAAGACGGTGGGGCGATGCAGAGGGCGGGGAGTCAGCTTTAAGGAAACCTGGATTTGGTTCTAAGGCCCGTACGGTTTCGAAGGGGTGACCGGAAGTGATATTGGGACTGACCGGAAGCGAGGCCTGGAGGGGCGAGGGAGAGCGGGTCCCGGAGGGAGGGGGCTTCTAGCAGAAGGGGGCGGGGGAAAAGCTGCGGAAGCGGCGTGGG
Source organism: Orycteropus afer afer (assembly GCF_000298275.1). Classification (NCBI taxonomy): domain Eukaryota; kingdom Metazoa; phylum Chordata; class Mammalia; order Tubulidentata; family Orycteropodidae; genus Orycteropus; species Orycteropus afer. The sequence continues at coordinate 571,773 of NW_006922446.1, forward strand.
CCCCAGACTGGTTGCCAGTCGCTGCCAGCGAACGACCGCCACGAGCTGTGAGAAGGGAAGCCGAAGGAGTAGGAGTGCATAAGTCAAGGGCTGCTTCTGGGCAGTCTGAATAGTTGAGCAAAGGGGGACTCGCTTTCTAGAGAGCTAGGCGGGAGGGTTTTCGGAAGCCAGGGCAGCTAAGAGCGACAAGCCAGGGGTACGGGAGATTAGTTGTGCGAGCAGTGCCTGTCGGGCTTGGGGGAGGCTGGTGGGTGCAGCGTGGGAGATCTTGGCTTGGAGTTTTCTACAGTCTTGCCCCTGTTGGGTAGAATCACGCACCGCGCCTTTGTACAAGCAACGGTGTCTTCCGAGGCAAGGAAGGAGCCAGGATGGCCTGGGCTCTGAAGCTGCCTCTGGCGGATGAAGTGATTGAATCCGGGCTGGTGCAGGACTTTGATGCTAGTCTGTCTGGGATCGGCCAGGAACTGGGTGCTGGTGCCTATAGCATGAGGTGAGTGAGATTTTTCCCAGGCCCTGTACCTTCCGAATAACAAAGGCACTATAGAGAGTAGGGGGATAAAAAGGAGATGTGTTGAGTTAATGAAGCTGTCTGTGGTTGGAGAAAGGGGACTTGTTTCTTTTGTTGCTTTGAGTAGTGAGTGTTGTGGAAGAAATGGAACAAGAGATCTAGGAATGTCAAGACTGCTGGGTCAGTGGAAGAAGGAAGAATGACTCTTCATTAGCAACCAGATGAATGTTGCGAGGCTGTTATGCCAATGTGGGAGACTTGGAGACGAATGGTGTGTGTGTAGGTGTGGATAGATGAGACCACATTCAGCATGACGGATGTGTAGAGAGTTGGGGCCTTAATGAAGACTGCTTTACTGCTTTTTGGAAGGAAGTGTGAGACTTTAGTAAAGAAGTCCATGCATCTGTATCTGTTTTAAGGCTTTTATTTAATTCTAGGGCTTCTGAAATGAGCCCTGGTGGTGCGATGGTTAAGTGCTCAGCTACTAACAGAGGGCCATTTGAACCCACCAGCATCTCCGCTGGAGAGAAGATCTGGTGATTTGCTGTAGTAAAGATTACAGTTTAGGAAAACCAATGGGGCAGTTCTGTTGTGTTCTGTCGCATTGGGTCGCTATCAGTCAGAATCTGCTTGACACACAAGGAGGTTTCTAACTTGACACATAGCTGTGAAACAAAAAGGTGGCAAAAAGAACATTTAGATGTTTCTAGACTTTCATGTATCAAGTCATATGTTGATGATACGTAAAAATCTCTTTTGAAAGAAGCATTCCTTCCCGTATAACTTACTAACAGGGGTTGGCTGCCTAATTCCGCCCCCCCCCCCCCCCCCCCCGTGTGGCTTCATTTAGAGATGTGCAAGAATCATGTCTGCAGTTGTTGAAACAACTGCCTCTTGGTGTTAGATAGAACGTAATCTAAATAAGTGAATCACAAATAGACTTTAGAACTTCCCACTTTCATTGAGTTTTTAAGTTTTTTTCAGAAAGATGCCTTTTATGGGGAAAATGGACAAATTTTGCATTCTGATAGCTCTTTTGAAAATTACGTAAAGTCACTTTCCTTCTTGAAGTAAAATTATGAATTTGAAATTACTACTTAAGCATCTTCAAGAATCTTGCTTACAGTTAGAATAATAAAAGCTACCTTGCATAACTATTCTAGGGATTTTTCAGGGAGATTTAAGTTCTCATGCAGTGTCCACAGTCTTGAGAAATATAACTTAGTTTTGCCTGCCCTCATTTACGTAAGTCTGACCCTAAAAACACATTAACTTGGCCTTAAAGTAAATACCTTGACCCTGAGCTTTACATGTCAGTTGCTGACATAATATTTGACAATTTATGCTGTTGTTCATGCAGATACCACAGCAGAAAGTTTCGTTTTGTCTAGGTCATCAGAATATAGAATGGAAATAATGAACTGTACTTATTATAGGAGCCTGGATGGCTCAGAGGTTAAAGCACTTGGCTGCTTACTGAAAAGTGGGCGATTCGAACCCACCAGCCACTCTGTGGGAGAAAAATGGCAGTCTGCCTCTGAAAAGATTTACAGCCTTGGAAACCCTTGGGGGTAATTGAACTCTGTCCAATAGTGTTATTATAAATCAGAATTGATTCAAATGCAATAAGGTATTTTTTTTTTTTTAAATTTGGTGTATAGATTTCCCCTGTTATCCAAAGGTAGAGTGTTTCTTTGAAATTTTTATGAACTATATCATGCCAATTGACTAAATTGTCCCCTGAGACTAGTCCTAAGCCTTTTAACCCAGTAAACCAATCCTGTGAGTTGTTTGGATATGTCTAGGAAGCTCCCATAACTATGCCCCTTATGTGATTTGTTACTTGTATGGATATATATACATGCAGCTCACACAGATATGTACATATGTAACGCCTACAGATACAATAACGAAGCAACGGATAACATCTATACCTGCACGTGCATTTATTTGTGGATGCCCTTCAATGTACGCATTCACATCTACCTGTGTAACTGCACACATAGTTTGGTTGTTTTTATTGTTGCAAAATTGTATGTATTATAGCATTTACCAAAATTGTCCCTTTTTCTTGTGTATTACTTTTTTTTTTTAATTTTTAATTTTTATTGTGATTTGAGTGAAAGTTTACAGAGCAAATTCCTTTTCCATCATGTGTGCTTCTTAGTCATGTGGTGCTGACTTCCCCTATGTTTGGTCTTGACTTTTCCATCACCAAACAGCGTCTTCCACCTGGGAAGTGATTCTCCTCCTCCCTCCCTCTCATCCCTGGTAACCATCAGAGAACGTTGTTTTCTGTGTGTATATCTTCTCTTGACTTTTTATAGTAGTGGCCTGGTACAATATTTGTTCTTTTGTGATTGACTTGTTTCAGTCAGCATAATGTCCTCCAGATTCATCCATGCTACGTTTCACAGACTCCTCGTTATTCTTTATCGTTGTGTAGTATTTAGTTGTGTGTATGTATGTACCACAGGAGCTCTGATAGTGTAGTGGCTGAAGCACTTGACTGCTAACCAGAAGGCTGGCGATTCAAACCCACCAGCCACTCCTCAGAAGGAAGGTTGGGCAATCCTACTTCCGTGGTGATACTGCCTCGGAAACCCAAGGAGGGGTCGCTATGAGTCGGGGTCGACTCGACGGCACATAACAACAACAACAACAACAAATGTATGTACCACAGTTTTCTGATCCATTTGTCTGTGGATGGACACTCAGCTTGTTTCCATCTTTTTACTGTTGGGAATAATGCTGCAGTGGATATAGGTGTGCATTTATCTATTTATGTCACTACTCTTTTATCTCTTGGATATATACCTAGGAGTGGGATTGCTGGATCATAAGGTATTTCTATTTCTACCTTTTTGAGGAAAATGACATACCATTTTCCATAGTAGTTGTACCATTTTATAATCCCACCAGCAATGGTAAGAGTTCTAATCTCCCCATAGCCTTGCAAGCATCTGTTGTTTTCTTTTCTGATCATTGCCATTTTCACAGGGTTGAGATGGTATCTCATTGTAGTTTTGATTTGCGTCTCTCTAATGGCCAGTGATCACAAGTGTCTTTTCATGTATTTATTGGCCACCTAAATACCCTCTTTGGCAAAGTGCCTGTTCATGTCCTTTGCCCATTTTTTGATTGGATTGTCTTTTTGTTGCTTAATAAAGTTTTCTATATATTTTAGGGATTAAACCCTTCCACAACAGTTTTTTTTAAAAAAAAACAAAAAACACATTGTTTTCTTGAGAACACAAATGTGCCAAAATTTTAAGTATTTTTTCTTCCCTTCTTTCATCTTCCTCTTTTTCATGCATTTTGCCCTTGCTGTTTTCTTGGCTCACATTCATTTCATTTTCTGCATTTGTGTTCATTAGACACTGTTTCTTAAAGTTCAGTATTTGGGAGAATTATCTGGAGTACTTTTTTTCCCCGGAGTAGTTATTAAAAATACATTTTCTAGAGCCTCACCTCTAGTGATTTTCTGGGGTACAGACCAGAAATCTAATTTAGCAGGTAGTCCAGAAAGCACATTTTGGGAAACACTGACTAGAGAAGTTTCTGTACACAAAGACAATGATAATTTGCTTTTCCTATTGTTCTTCTTAATAAAACCAGTGATCTTTATTTACTACCCTCCACCAGTTGTCTTTGCCAGCTAATTCTAAGAGCCAATCAAATCCTTCCTATGCCTTCATTAGGGAAAAATACTCTTTGACAAGCAATTTATTTTATAAAATATTTTACCCACAATATTTGCTTTACCCTAGTTTTCTTATTTTCTGTTATATCTTATAATGGTTTCATCTTCAAATCTATTTATATTTTATAAAGATTCATCTTAACTGTGTTTCTATTTTGGATTCCTGGTCCTTTTAGTAATGTCTTAACTTTTTCGTTACATTTTCGTAAGTTCCTTGAAGACGTTTTGCTAAGTGAAAGAAGCCAGTTACAAGAGACCATATATCATATTATTCTGTTTGTATGAAATATCCAGAGTAGGCAATCCATAAAGACAGAAAATAGATTAGTGTTTTTTTAGGGCTAAGGGAAGGAGGGAATGGTGAGTTATTGCTAATGAGTATGGAGTTTCTTTTTGGAGTGATAAAAATGTTCTAAAATTAATTTAGCATATTCACAGCAATGTGACTATACTAAAATTGTACACTTTAAATGGATGAGCTGTATATAACTTACATCTCAAGTGAAATGTTATTAAAAAAGGAGAGATTTAAAAACAAATTTTTTTGATGGAAATTTTCAAACATGTACTAAAGTAGAGAGAATAGTGTAATGAACCCAACGGACCTGTCATCTGACTTAAGCACTTATCTGTATGTCACAGTCTTGTTTTATCTTTAACCCCAGTATATTCTGTGCCTTGCCCATATTATTTTGAAACAAATTCTAGTTTCAATGGTAAATATTTTAGTATATGAGAACTCTTTTTCTTCTTAAAAAATAAGCTACAGTGCTGTTCACCCTTAAAAAAAGAAGAATTCCTCAGTAGCAGACATCCAGTCAGTGTTCTCATTTCCTCAGCTGTTTTCCGTGGTTTCTGGATTTTGCTGATTGCATCCCTGTGGTGTTATTTCACATGTTCCTCTGTCCCTTGTGTTTTCTCTCATTGCTGTTAGCCCTAGAGCGGATCAGAATCAGATTCTCTTTGTTTTTTTTTGCAAGATTATCTCATAAGTGGTGTTTTAAAACGTATTTGTATTAACAGGTACATAATGTGTGGCTTGCTTTCTTTTCTTTTTTTGTTTTTATTGTTATGAAAATATACTAACAAAACATAAGCCAACTC
>NW_006922446.1:578047-579690 GCF_000298275.1 Orycteropus afer afer
TGGATCCGACTCAGTGGCATTGGGTTTGGGAACCCTAACATGGAGGTATGGTAGCATAGTGCCTAAGGCACTTGACTGCTAAACAGAAGGCTGGCAGTTCAAACCCACCAGCCACTCCTCAGAAGAAAGGTTGGGCAATCTACTTCCACAGTGATACTGCCTCGGAAACCCAAGGAGGGGTCGCTATGAGTCGGGTCCAACTCGACGGCACATAACAGCAACAGCAGCCCTAACATGGAAGTTGGTCAGTTTTACCATTTTGCTAGGCTTAAAATGAGCCATCCCAAAGGCAAAAAGGGTATCACACGACCATCAGGAAAGAGCAGCCAGGAGTAGAGCATGTCCTTCACGCTCAGTATCCCTGTGCTGGACCTCCTTGATCTAGGAGACAGACAGAGCTATAGCACTTTGCTGAGGTGGTGGAGAGACTGTGGCAACAGAGGCAGCGGAACCAAGAGACTGCCCGAGACGGAGTAGAGGCCTTCCAGGCCCACAGAGCAAGAAAGCTGAGTGCCTTCGGGCAGGAAGGTTGCTGGAGGAGTGGGGTGCTTCTTTGGGTACCTGCTTACAGAGCTAAAAGAGCTTCATAACACTGGCCAAGCTGGACAGAGGCCAAGGCTAGAGAAAACGTGCCTGTGGCCCAGCTGATAAGAAGCTGTCCTGATTGAAGAACTATGTTTTGAATTGTTGATGATCCTGAATTGTAACCTGTTATTTCCCCTTAACCTTGAGGTCTGTGAGTTCTGTGTGGCCATTGCAACAAATTATTTAACCTAGCAGGTAAGTAGTGAATGCCGAGGACAGCTGATGTCAGAATTGCTAAAACAAACAAACAAAAAAGTTGACGAGTGACAACATGTCAGACCTCTGCCTCATAGGAATCATCCTTGGACTGTGGATGTCTTCCCCCTTGTGAAGGGGGATGCCCCTATGACCTTTCAGCAGTTTATTTGTTGATAGATAGTATGGTTGTTTCCACCTTTTGGCTAGTGTGAACACTAGTCTACAGGATTTTTTTTTTGTTATTGTTGATGTTTCTTAACATTTTATTGTACTTCAAGTGAAAGTTTATATAGCAAATTAGTTTTACAATCAGTAATTCACATACAGATTGTGACATTGGTTGCGTTCCTTGCAGTGTGTTAGCACTCTTCCTTTTTCCTCTCTGGGTTCGCTGTTTCCGTTCATAAGTTTCTTTTTCCCTTCCTGCCTTCTCATCATTGGTTTTGGGCAAGTGTTGCCCTTTTGGTCTAGTGTAGTTGATTGTTCTAACGAACACATTCTTCTTAGGGAACGTAATGCAGCACACTGCCATCGAGTCAGATCCGACTCATAGTGACCCCTCCTTGGGTTTCCGGGGTGGTATCCCTACACAAGTAGATTGCTCAACCTTCCTTCCTAGGAGTGGCCGGTGGGTTTGAACCACCAGCCTTCTGGTTAGCAGTCAGATGCCTTAGGCACTGCGGTGTAGTAAATTACTTAGTGTGGCTTTTCTACCCATAAGTCTTTGTAAACTCCAAGGTGGGAATTGCTATTAGCAACTGAGGAGATCCTGATTTTAAAGTCACCCACCTGGGTTATTTCTGTTGGGCATGGCACAATACAGTGTTCTGGGAGGTTCCCACTCTCTCTCACGTGCTTAG
>NW_006922446.1:588713-589350 GCF_000298275.1 Orycteropus afer afer
TTTGTTGGACTTCCTGAATGGATATAGTCTCATCTTTCGTCATACCAGGAAAATTCTCTTCCAACAAATATTTGACAATTTTCTCTGTAGTTTTATTTGTGTCTTCCTGTTCTGGAATTCCAATGACACGTAGGTTATTCCTTTTGATGAGATCTCACGTGAACCTTAGGCTTTCTTCATTTTGTCTTGACCTTTTTTCTGATTTATCCCTTTACAAAGAAGTGTTCAGTTATTTGCCTTCAATCCTCCCTAATTCTGTCTTCCATTGATTCAATTCTGCTCCTTTGCCCATTCAGTGTCTTACCTATTTCTGAAAATTTAGTATTAATCTTCTGGATTTCTGTGTGTAGATTTTGTATTTCTAATTTTTCATTTTATTTTGTCATATTGTTCTTGTATTGTCTTTTGAAATTGTTCTAAGGTTTTCTCTGTGTTTTCCTTGATTTGTCTCTCAGCCTGTTGAAGATACCTAAATATAATTCTTCTGAATTCCTTATCAGGGAGTTCCAGTGCTGTGTCTTCCTAAGGGATGTGTTTGGGTTTGTATCCTGGTCCCTTGTTTCTCCTGCTTTATCTTGCTTCTTTGTGTGGAGTGTGATGCTCTGTTGTCTCCAAGGCATTGTGATGTTTTTGTGTT
>NW_006922446.1:590455-595908 GCF_000298275.1 Orycteropus afer afer
TCTTGGTTGGAAATTTTTTTCTTTCAGGGTTTTATATATACCATTCCACTGCCTTCTCGCCTACCTGGTTTCTCTCAAGGAATCTGACCTTAGTCTTACTGGTTTCCCTTTGTAGGTAACTTCTCATTTTTCCCATGCTGCTTTTAGGATTCTTTCTTTGTCTTCAGTTTTGCTGAGTTTGATTATGCTATGTCTTTGTGATTCTTTTGGGGGTCTATCCTGTGTGGGGTTTGTTGAACTTCTAGAATGAATATATTCTCATGTTTCATCATATGAGAGAAATTCTCTTCCAACAAATTTTTGACAATTTTCTCTGTGGTTATTTTGTCTCTTCCTGTTCTGGAATTCCCAATTGAACATAAGTTATTCCTCTTGATGGTGTCCCATGTGAATTTTAGCGTTTCTTCATTTTGTTTTGATCTTTTTTTCTGATTGATCCCTTACCAAAGAAGTATTGAGGTATTTGTCTTCAATCTTTCTAATCCCATCTTCCATTGATTAATTTGTACTCCTTTGCCCATTCAGTGTGTTATCTCTGTTGGAAATTTTAGTATTAATCTTCTGAATCTCTCTCTAGATTTTGTATCATTTCTGATTTTTCATTTATTTTGTCATTTTCTTCTTTCATTGTCTTCCAAAATTGTTCTAGTTTTGTCTGTTTTCCTTAATTTTGTTAGTGTTTTCCTTAATCTATTTAAGGTACCTAAATATGATTATTTTGTTGTTGTTATGTGCCATTGAGTCAGACTTGACTCATAGCGACCCTTCCTTGGGTTTCCAAGGCAGTATCACTACGGAAGTAGATTGTCCAGCCTTCCTTCTGAGGAGTGGCTGGTGGGTTTGAACCGCCAGCCTTCTGGTTAGCAGTCAGATGCCTTAGGCACTATGCTACCAGAGCTCCTAAAATGAAGTATAGAGCCCAAAATTTCAAGTACATTTCTCATTTAACAGTTTTCCCAGTATTTTCCAGTTTTCATTAGACTAGATGATCTATCAATTCCTTTATTTTCTTCTGGAGACCTCCCTCCTAAAGTTCTGTCGGAGCTGGTTGCTATTTACTCATGACAGGCTGGGTCAGTCCCTTTTATATAGGTTCTCACATCAATCTTTCACTCTCTTCTGTAGATATCTGCATAGTTGTTCTTGTTTTTTAAGTAGACTTTTTTGTTTTTGAGAGCAGTTTTAGGTTTATAGGAAAAAACGTGTGGAGGGTACAGAGGCTTCCCACATACCCTCCTTTTAGCACATCATTTCTTCTGTTATTAACATCTTCCATTCCTGTGATACATTTGTTACAATTGATGAGCCAATACTGATAGATTATTGTTAACTAAATTCTATTGTTTACATTAGGGTTCATGGGTATTGTACACTTGTATGGGTTTTCACGGGAGCTCTGGTAGCATAATGCCTAAGACACTTGACTGTTAACCAGAAGGCTGGCAGTTCAAACCCACCAGCCACTCCTCAGAAGGAAGATGGGGCACTCTACTTCCTTAGTGATACTGCCTCGGAAACCCAAGGAGGGGCCTCTATGAGTTGAGTCCGACTTGAGGACACATAAAAACAACAACAACATGGGTTTTCACAATTACATAATTCATGTACCTACCATTATAGAATCTACCATTACAGTATTATACAGAATAGTTTCACTGGCCTAAAAATTTCTTGGGCTTCAAATATTCATCCCTCCCACTCCCCACCCCCACAGCCACTGTTCTTTTTACTGTCTCTGTATTTTGCCTTTTCCAGAATTTCATGAAACGATGGGAGTAATAGTGCTAGTGTCATCAGAACTCGTTTAACTTCAGGGGGCATAATGTGAATCAAGATTAGCCAAAGGTGATCCCTCTGAGGTGGAGATCAGACATACTTCCACTCTCCAACCCTTTGGCCAATTCACACATAAGCTTTTCCTCCCACGACACTTTCTACTTCACTTCTGAGTTGGGTAATCTGTTACAGTGGCAGCACAGAACTCATAGACCATACTTCCAGGTAAGTGGTTTATTGAACAAGGTACAACTCAGGATCAGGATCATTGCAGAATAGCTTTCTCAGCTCCTCTTAACTATGCAGGCCTCCCCTTGGCCCCCTGAGGACAGACTTGTCTTGGCTGTGCTGTCTGTCATCATGTGCTCTGCTGCTGAGCCCTTCAGTGTTAAAGTCCTTGATTCATGGTACAGCCTATCACTCTGCTTCTCTCTTCCTTCTGCTGCTTCCTGCTGCTGTTCTTCCTGCTTCTTTCTATTTCAAAAACCTCTGTGGGGTTGGCTGCTTATGTATACAAACTCATCAGTTTGAAAGCATGGCCCTTCTAACAGGGCCACAAACTGACCAATCCCCTCCCCTGTCTCAGTAGGCCACAGACACTTCATTTGCATGAGAGTCTACAGACACTTCAATTCCATACTCTGTTGACTGATCTATCCCTGAAAGGTGTATACCTATCACAGAATGGGTTGCAGCCCAGGACCAGACAAAAGTATCGAAGCCAAATTATTTACAGCTTACCCAGGAAACATCAGTCAAGCTGGACAGAAATAACAAACCCTCTGGGGTTGAAAAATGTTGTTGTTGAGTGCTGCCAAGTTGATTCTGACTCATAGTGACCCTCTAGGACAGAGTAGAACTGCCCCATAGGATTTCCAAGGCTGTATGTAATCTTTACAGAGTAGACTGTTTCATCTTCGTCTCATGGAGAGGTTGGTGGGTTCAAACTAGAGACCTTTTTGGGTAACAGCTAAGTGTTTAACCACTGTGTCACCAGTGCTCCTTGGGGTAGGAGACTTGTTGTTATGTGCCGTCAAGTTGTCTCCGACTCATAGTGACCCTTTGCACAGCAGAACAAAATGCTACCTGGTCCTGTGCCAGCCTCATGATCTTTGCTATACTCGAGCCCATTTTTGCAGCCACTGTGTCTATCCATTTTGTTGAGGTCTTCCCCTTCTTTGTTGACCCTCCACTTTACCAAGCATGATATCCTTCTCCAGGGAATGGTTTCTTCTGACAACATGACCAAAGTAGGTAAGACAAAGTCTGGCCATTCTTGCTTCCGAGGAGTATTCTGACTGCATCTCCTCCAGGACAGATTTGTTAGTCCTTTTAGCAGACCATGGTACTCTTAGCGTTCTTTTCCACCACCACAACTCAAGAGAATCAAATCTTCTTTGGTCTTCCGTATTCATTGTCCAGCTCTCATATACATAAGAGGCGATTGAAAATACCATGGCTTGGGTCAGGTACACCTTAATCTTCAAGGAGACATCCTTGCTCCTCATCATTTGAAAGAGGTCCTTTGTAGCAGATTTGCCCAGTGTGGTACGTCATCTGACGTCTTGGCTGCTGCTTCCATTGGTGTTGATTGTAGACCCAAGTAATATGAAGTCCTTGAAAACTTCAGTCTTTTCTCCATCAATTATAAAGCTGTATATTGGACCAGTTGTGAGGATTTTTGTTTTCTTTATATTGAGGTGTAATCCATACTGCAGACTGAAGTCTTTGATCTTCATCAGTAAGTGCTTCAAGTCATCCTCACTTTCATCAAGCGAAGTTGTGTCATCTGTGTATCACAGGTTGTTAATGAGTCTTCCTCCAATTTTGATGCCACGTTCTTCTTCATAGAATCCAGCTTCTTGATTTATTTGCTCAGCAAACAAGTTGAATAAGTACGGTGAAAGGATACAACCTTGATGCACTCCCTTCTTGATTTTGAACCATTCAGTATCCCCTTGTTTTGTTTGAACAACAGCCTCCTGCTCTGTGTACAGGTTCCTCATGAGTACAATCAAGTGTTCTGGAATTCCCATTCTTCTCAATGTTATACATAATTTGTCATGATCCACACACTAGAATGCTTTGGCATACTCAATAAAACATAAGTAAACATCTTTCTGTTATTCTTTGCTTTCAGCTAAGATCCATCTGACATCAGCAGTGATATCCCTTGTTCCACATCCTCTTCTGAATCCAGCTTGCGTTTCTGGAAGCGCTCTGTCAGTATACTGCTGCAACCATTTTGAATTACCTTCAATAAGATTTTACTTGCATGTGATATTAATGATACTGTTCTATAATTTCTGCATTCTGTAGGATCACCTTTCTTAGGAATAGGTTCAGATATGGATCTCTTCTAGTCAGTTGACCACGTGGCTGTATTCCAAATCTTTTGGCATAACCGAGTAAGTGCTTCCAGCAGGGCATCTGTTTGTTGAAACGTGTAAATGGGTATTCCGTCAGTTCCTGGAGTCTTGTTTTTTGCCACTTCCTTCAGTGTAGCTTCGACTTCTTCCTTCAATTCCATTGGTTCTTGATCATATGCCACCTCCTGAAATGGATGAACATGGACCAATTCTTTGTGGTACAGTGACTCTGTGTATTCCTTCCATCTTTTCTTTCTTTTTAAAATGCATTTTATTGAAATATAATTTATGTATAGTGAAATACACAAAACTAATGTGACATGAGTCAATGCATTTTTTTGTTGTTGTTGTATTCCCTCCCCTCCTACCCCTGGCAACCAACAAAGAAAGTTTACCTCCATATATAAACCTCTCCTTGACCTTCCACAACAACAAACTAATACTATATTTATCCTTCTGTGATTGACTTATTTCACTTAGCATAATGTTCTCCAAGTTCATCCATATTATGCGGTGTTTTTTAGACTCTACATTATTCTTTAGTGCTGCATAGCATTCCATTATGGAAGGAAGATTGGGCAATCTACTTCCATAGTGATACTGCCTTGGAAATCCAAGGAGGGGTCTCTATAAGTCAGGTTCGACTCGATGGCAAACAACAACAGCAGCCATAGTTTGGTCATCCACACTTCCACTATAAATCTTAGAGATAAGTCCCTTGCCAGATATGTAATTATTGGCAAATATGAATTTGTTGCTGTCATTTTCATTATGTGCTTTTTTGTGGTGTTGATTTCTTCCATATAATTTTCTATGCTGAGCTCGTTTTGTTTATGAATCGTGTTATCACTTCTTCATTGCTGTTATTTTAGTCTTTGCTGAATATTTATGCTGGTCCTCTTTTTTGATGTGAAGGTTTATTTTTCTTTGAGGATACCCTGTGATTTATACTTTTCTTCCCAAGTTTAGAACAGTCTGTTCTATCTTATAATTGTCTTGACATCCCTACCATCTACTGGTTCTGTAACGACACAGTTTTTTCCCCTTTTTGATTTGTAGTTGTCCTCATTTGTCAGTTGGTGTCTCTGGTTCCCTGTTTACAATCTTGTAGGCTTATTTACGTTGGATACTTCCACAGCTGGGTTGGTTTCTGGGTTATATCATCATGTGTGTTAATGGTCAGTTGTTGTTGGCTGTTGTTGCTTCTCTGTCCATAGGACTCCCTTTAGCATCTCTTGTGAGGTTGGTCTGGTTTTAACAAATTCCCTTAATTTCTGTTTATCTGGAAATGTCCTAATTTCACCATCA
>NW_006922446.1:596643-610144 GCF_000298275.1 Orycteropus afer afer
GTCTTACCTATTTCTGAAAATTTAGTATTAATCTTCTGGATTTCTGTGTGTAGATTTTGTATCATTTCTAATTTTTCATTTATTTTGTCATTTTATTCTTGTATTGTCTTTTGAAATTGTTCTAGGGTTTTCTCTGTGTTTGCCTCAATTTTGTGTTTTCCTTATTTGCCTCTCAATTCATTGAAGATACCTAAATATAATTCTTTTGAATTCCTTATTAGGGAGTTCCAATGTTACGTCTTCCTCAAGGATGTGTTTGGGTCAGTATCTTGGTCCCTTGTTTCTCCTGCTTTATTTTGCTTCTTTGTGTGGAGTGTGATGCTCTGTTGTCTCCAAGGCATTGTGACGTTTTTATGTTTATATTTAATTGGTGATTGCATGTTGGAGTGACTTGCCCACGATTTTCATTTTCTTTGTTTTATTTGTATGTTATCTACGCAACAGGGTACTGTGCTCCTCTATTTGCTAGTTGACAGCACTTAAACACTTCACCACCTGTCTCCTTTCCTGTTGTTGGCCTCTCATGTGTCCCTGCCGACTTTGGCATACAGAACCTATCTATTCTTGTTGTGTTGTTGCTATGTGCTGTCGAGTTGGACCTGACTCATAGCGACCCCTCCTTGGGTTTCTGAGGCAGTATCACTACGGAAGTAGATTGTTCAACCTGCCTTCTGAGGAGTGGCTGGTGGGTTTGAACCACCAGCCTTCTGGTTAGCAGTCAAGTGCCTTAGGCACTGTACTTCCAGAGCTCCTGAGCCTATTCTTAGGTCCCTGGCATCTGAATGAGAGTGCTGTCACTTTAAAATCTAACATGGTTGCCACTTGTAATGATTCAAAGTGGCTGCGCCCTCTGTCACTTTAAATATCCAATATGGCTGCACATGTAAACAATCAAAATGGCTGCGCCCTCCAGACAATGGAAAGTTAACAGCTCAGGTTGTCTCCCACCTTGCTTTTGCCCTTCCTAATCATAGGCCACCAGCACAGTCATCCCTGCAGGGCTGATTTTAGGTCAATTCTCAGGTCCTAGCACCACTTGGATATATTCAGGCTGTTGGTTTTGTCAGAGTAGCTGACAGTCCACAGTTCCAACTGTCTCCGTACTCACTGTTTTCATTCAGGTTTTTCCACTAGTTGGTGCCTAATCCACTTCTGTATAGTTCCTTTCAAAGCTCACGGCTCCAGGATTATCTTCTGTATCTCTGTCAATTGATTTTTCTTTTCTTTGTTGAAGAGGGTCTGTGTTGCTTATCTGCCTATTCCTCCATCTTACTGAAGTCCCCTTCCATTTTCTTTTGATGCTTCCTGCATCATTTACTATTTTGCCCATAGATTCTTTCAGTACTGCAACTCAAGCCTTCAATTTTTTCTTCAGTTCTTTCAGCCTGAGAAATCCTGAGCATGTTCTTCCGTTTTGGTTCTCTAACTCCAGGTCTTTGCACATTTCATTATAGTAATTGGCTTTGTCTGCCTGAGCTCCTTTTTGAAGTCTTCTGTTCAGCCCTGTTACCTTGTCAGTTCTTTCATTTGCTTTAGCCACTCTCTGCTCAAGGGCAAGTTTCAGAGTCTCTTCTGACATCCATTTTGGTCATTTCTTCCTTTCTTGTCTGTTTAATGACCTCTTGCTTTCTTCATGGTTGACATTCTTTTTTTTTTTTTTGTGATTTGGGTGAAAATTTACAGAGCAAACTCACTTTCAATACAGCATTTCACATACACTTTGTCTCATCACAATGACTGCAATTTGCCACAATGCAACAGCTCCCCTTCCACTTCCTCTCAGTAGTTAACCTCTTCCCTACATCCATCCCTCCATGCACTCCTGTCCCCTGAGCTGTCTCCCTGTGCATAAGCAGTCCTTCTTTTTCCCATGATTGTTCTCTCCAGGGAGTGTATCTACCTCAGGTAAATGTTCAGCTCATATGCCTGTCTTTTGTTTGGCTGGAAGCCGTAGGTGCGGGTTCAATTCCAGACATGAAGGGCAGCAAGGGGCCATAGTCTCAGTGGTTCTACCAGGTTCTAACAGACCAGCAAACCTGGTCACCCCCCTTTTTTTTTCCAAATGAATTTGGGTTTTGTTCCACATTATTCTCCCTCTCTATCCAGGATCTCCTACATAGATCCCCTTCCAAGTGGTTGACAATGGTAGCCAGGTACCATCTAGTTCTTCTGCTGCAGATCGCATGGTATACCAGTTTCTTCCAATTGCTTCCATGGATTTTTGGTTTTCTTCATTCTTCTTTGCTCTGGACGAGGAGAGATCCATCGTTACATCTAGATGGCAGCTTGCAAGTTTTTAAGATCCCAGTCGCTATTCACCAAAGTAGGAGGTGGAATAATGTTTTGTGTAGTATGTTATGCCAGTTGAGCTTGATGTCCCCTGCAAGTATGGTCCAGAAACCATAGGTTCAACTACTTGGTCCCTCTGGGTAGCTGGCTGTGACCAAGAACTGACTACAACCTTGTCCCTTGTCAGCTCTACTATACACCTGGAAATTCAGATCATACACATAAACTTATAGGACCATTGTCTGCCAATCCTATACATGTTCTTGGGTACACTCCCCGCTTCACAGACATACCTACTAGTTCAGCCTGTCCACCCATCTATCCAGCCATATACCCAAGTTTGCTTTCACTGACAATGCAGTACTGTGTGTGCAAAAAGGGTTCCTCTTTGTTGTCTGTACCTCCCATGTCCCTCTCTATGTCTTTCTCTTCCTCAGTGTCACCATATTGATCACTCACATTTGGTACATTGCCCTTCTCTTCACCCAAATCAATACTTACCTCTACCTATATAACAGTGTTCCCTCCCCTCCCCTCCTACCCCTGGTAACCAACAAAGAAAATTTCCTTCCATAGATAAACCTTTCCTTGGCTTTTACAATAATGGACTAATACAATATTTATCCTTTTGTGATTGACTTATTTCAGTCTACATAACGTCTTCCAAGTTAATCCACATTATGCGGTGTTTTGCAGATTCTACATTATTCTTCAGCGTTACATAATATTCCATTGTGTGTATGTACCGTACTTTGGTTATCCTTTTCTCAGTTGATGGACACCTAGGTTGTTTCCATCTTTTGGCTATTGTAAAGAGTGCTGTGATGAACATGGGTGTGCATATGTCTGTTCTTGTCATGGCTCTCACTTCTTTAGAATGTATGACTAGTAATGGAATGGCTGGATCAAATAGTATTTCTAATTCCAACTTTCGAAGGAATCTCCATACTGCTTTCCACAATGCTTGTATGGTTGATGTTCTTGATGTCATCCCACAATTCCTCTGGTTTTTGGTCCTTGGTGTTCAGTGCATCAGATCTGTTCTTTAAATGGTCTCTAAATTCAGGACATGTTTTAATTGTCTTGAACTTCAACTTGAACGTGCATATGAGCGGTTGATGGTTGGTTCCACAGTCCACTCCTGGGCTTGTTTTGGCCGAAGATAGTGAACTTCTCCATTGCCTCTTACCATAGATGTAGTCAGTCTGATTCCTGTGTACTCTGTCTTGTGAAGTCCACTGTTTGTGTTGTTAAAAAAAGGTACTTGTAATGAATAAGTTGTTGGTCTTGCAGAATTCTAACATGCTATCTCCTGCATAAGAAAGAGTTATTTCTTTTCCAAGGCCATATTTTCCAACTACTGGTGACTCCTCTTTGTTTCCAACTTTTGCATTCCAGTCACCAGTGATAATCAACACATCTTGATTGCATGTTCAATCACTTTCAGACTGCAGAAGTTGGTAGAAAGACTACGACAAGGTAACTCCTTAGGGTTTAATGAAAAAATCTCTCAAAGTATTATTTCAAAGAATCAAGGCAAAAGACCACCTAAAGGAATCCATTCCACCAGTTATATAGTTGGAATCATACTGTATGTAACTTTTTTAGATCGGCCTCTTTCACTAATCAGTTGACATTTAATGGTCCTCCATATTTTTTTGTGAATTAATAATTCATTTCTTTTTATTGTTGAACAATATTCCATTAAATGGATGTATCATAGTTTGTTTATTCATTCACCTTTTGAAAAACATCTTTGTGCCTCCATTTTTTGCAATTACGAATAAAGTTGCTATAAATATTAGTGTGCAGGTTTTCTATAGATGTAGTTTTCAACTTAACCTGGGTAAATACCTAGGAGTGTGAGTGCAGGATTATATGGTAAGACTGTTTAATGTTGTAAGAAATTGCCATATTATCTTTCAAAGTGACTGTACCATTTTGAATCCCTGTCAGCAGTAAAGGAGTGTTCCTGTTGCTCCACATCCTCACCAGCGTTTAGTATTGTCAGTCCCCCCCCCCACACACACATATACCTTTCTAATAAGTGTGTAGTAGTATCTCATTGTTTCAGTTTGCAATTCCTTAATAACATATGAGTGGCAGGCTGCTTCTGTAAAGATTTACAGCCTTGGAAACCCTCTGGAAGAGTTTTCTTCTGTCCTGTAGGGTCGCTGTGAGTCAGAATTGACTTGGTGGCACTAGGTTTGGGTTTGGGTTTAATGACATACAATGTTGAACATCTTTTCATATGGTTATTTGCCATTTGTGTATCTCTTTTGGTGAGGCATCTGTCAGATCCGTTGCCTATTTTAAAATTAGGTGGTTTGATTTCTTATTCTTGAGTTCTTTGTGTATCTTAGATACCAGTCTTTTATCAGCTATGCGTTTGAAAATATTGTCTTCCAATATATAGATTGTCTCTTCATTTTCTTAACAGTGTCTTTTGCAGAGCTGAAGTTTTTAATTTTAATGAAGTCCAACTTACCTTTTTTTTTTTTTAAGTTGTGCTTTTGGTGTTGTGTCTAAATACTCAACAAACTGAAGGTCACCTAGATTTTCTCTTATGTAATCATCTAGAAATTTTATAGTTTTTGTATGTCTGCAATCCACTTTGAGTTAATTTTTGTGAAAGGAATAAGATCACGGTAGGTTTATTTTGTGTGTGTGTGTATGTACATTTGTTCTAGTACTGTTTGTTGAAAAGATGATCATGGCTCTATTGAATTGTCTTTGCTCCTTTTGTCTGTGAGCCGTTGAGTGATTTTGTATGAGTCTGTTTCTGGGCCCTCTGTTCTTTTCCATTAATCCATTTGTCTGCTTTGGGGTCAGTACCACACTGTTTTGATTATTGTTGCTTTGGAATAAGTCTTGACGTTGGGAAGTGTCGTTCCTCCAACTTTGTTGTTCTTCAGTACTGTATTGGCTATTCTATGACTTTGCCTTTCCATACGTATTTTAGAATCAGTTTGTTGATATCCACAAAATAGTTTGCTGGCCTTTTGATTGAAATTGTGTTGAATCTATGGATTTAGTTGGGAGGAACTGTTAAATAACTTTGAGTTTTGAAACCAGTTCACGCCAGAGCCCTTGGAAAGAAGCAACTCTGAGGCAAAGCTCTTTGACTCGCACCAGCCAGATGATGCTGTCCGTCAAGATGGGTGAAGAAGACTCCAACAAGCCGCAGGGCAAAATGTCCTTGTATGACTTCTTCATGCAGACCTGCTGGGAAGAGCACAAAAAGAGACACCCAGACTCTTCCGTCAGTTTTGCCAAGTTCTCCAAGAAGTGTTCAGAGAGATGGAAGACTTTGTCTGCAAAGGAAAAGTTGAAATTTGAAAATATGGCAAAGAGCGACAAAGTTCTTTATGACAGGGAGATAAAAAAATTCTGTGCCTCCCAAAGGTGATAAGAGAGCAAAGCAAAAAGATCCCAGTGCCCCTAAGAGGCCACCATCTACCTTCTCCCTTTATGCTCTGAACATCGCCCAAAGATCAAAGGTGAACACCCAGGCCTGTCCATTGGAGATACTGCAAAAAAAATGGGTGGAATGTGGTCTGAACAATCAGCCAAAGATAAACAACCATAGGAACAGAAGGCAGCCAAGCTAAAGGAGAAATACGAAAAGAATATTGCTGCATATCATGCCAAGGGCAAAAGTGAAGCAGAAAAGAAGGGTCCTGGGAGGCCAACAGGCTCAAAGAAGAATGAACCAGAAGATGAGGAGGAGGAGGAGGAAGAAGAAGATGTAGATGATGAGGAAGAGGATGAGGATAAAGAGTAAGTGGCTGTCCTGTAATGTGTGTGGAGTATGGTGTGTGCTCAGGCAATTGTTAGCTAAGAATGTGAATTCAAGTGCAGCTCAATATTAGCTTCAGTATAAAAATTGTACAGATTTTTGTATAGCTGATAAGAATCTTGGTAGAGAAAATACTTTTTTTTTTTTTTTAAATGCAGGTTGTAGCTTTTTGAGGGGCTACTACATACAGTTAGACTTTAAAGCTTCTGATGTTGAATGTTTCTAAATATTTAGTGGTTTCTTTAATTTCTCAACTTCTGTAAGGTAGCACAGCAAACTCCCTAGGAATTAGTATTAATATTAAGTTTGGCGGCTTTTAGAATGTTGCCCTTTTTTTAAAAAATTTTGTAATAAAATTGTGTATATTATTTCTGTTGCTTGTCTTAAAGTTATATTTCACTTTAAAAATTTTATGGTTTGGAACCATGTTAAAAAAAAATAACTTTGAGTTTTACCTGTGAACATGGAGTATCTCTCCATTTACCTAGATCTTTTTTGAGTTCTTTTATCACAGTTTTGTAGTTTTCCTCATGTAGATCTTGTACATATTTAATTAAATTTATTCCTAATTACTTCATTTTTTGGAAGTACTAGTGTAAATTGTATTATTATTTTTTTAATTCGAATTCCAGTTATTCATTGTTGGTATGTAGGAAAGCAAGCGACTTTTGTCTATTGTGTCCTGCAACCTTGCTATAATTGCTTATTAGTTTCTGGTGTTTTTTGGTTGGTTCTTTGGGATTTTCTACATAGAAAATCGTATCATCTGCAAACAAAGACAGTTTTATTCCTTCTTTCTCTATCTGTGTACCTTTTTGTCTTCCTGCTTTAGCTAGGTGTTCTAGTATGATGTTGAATAAGAGTGATGAGAGGGACATCCTTGCCTTGTTCCTGATCTTAGGGAGGAAGTATCTTGTGTCTTACCATTAAGTATGAGGTTAACTTGTAGGACTTTTTTTGTAGATGTTCTTTATTTTCTCTCTTTCTGCAACTCCATTTACTTGAATGGTGGAATTCCTGGATTGAGCTTCTAATTATCGTTTTTATTCTGTTATCTACTACTTGTCTTTCATTCTACTTTCTGGTGGATTTCCTTGATTTTATTTTCTAATCCTTCAAATAAATTTGTTTTGCTAGTATATTTAATTTCTAATTGCTCTTCCTTGTTTTTAGGCCCTTTTTTATATCATGTTATTCTTGTTTTATGAATGTAGTGTTTTCTCTTTTCTTATAACTTTACATAACTTTTTAAGAAAATTTTCTTCTAAAGACAAACAATCCAATTAAAAAATGGGCAAAAGACATGAAGAGACACTTTACCAAGGAAGGCATTCAGGCAGCCAACAAGCACATGAAGAAATGCTCACAATCATTAACCATCAGAGAGCTGCAAATCAAAACAACAATAAGACAGCATCTCACCCAGCAATAATAGCAAATTTCAACACGAAAGAAAATGAATGCTGATGAGGGTGTGGAGAAACTGAAACCTTCATACACTGCTGGTTGGACTGTAAAATGGTATGATCCATGGAAAACAGTATGGCATTTCCTTAAAAAGTTGGAAATAGAATTACCACCTGATCTAGCAATCCCACTACTAGGTACATATTCTAAGGAAGTGAGAGCTGGAACACCAATAGATATATGCACACCCATGTTTATTGCTGCACAGTTCACAATGGCAAAGAGATGGAAACAACCCCAGGTGCCCATCAGTGGAGGAATAATAACCAAACTATGGTATATACGCACAGTGGAATACTGTGCCAAGTGCATCACTAAAGAATAATGAAGAATTTGTGAAATACCGCATGACATGGATAACTTAGAGGATGTTACACTGAGTGAAATAAATCAAACACAGGACAAATATTGTATAAGTCTGTTAGTATAAAAAGTCAAGGCAAGGTTTACACAAGGAGGGAGTGTATCTTTGTTAGTTACTTGCTATACCAAAACCAAAACCAAACTTACTACCATTGAGTTGGATTCACCTCATAGCAACCCTTCTTTGGGTTTCTGAGGTGGTATCACTACAGAAGTAGGTTGCTCAATCTTTCTTCCGGGGAGTGGCTGGTGGGTTTGAACCACCAGCCTTCTGGTTAGCAGTCAAATGCCTTAGGCACTACGCCACCAGAGCTCCCTATGGGAGGGAAAACTCACTGCTGTCCGGTCGGATCCAACTCATAGCAACCCCTCCTTGGGTTTCTGAGACAGTATCACTATGGAAATAGATTGCCCAGCCGTCCTTCACAGGAGTGGCTGGTGGGTTTGAACCATCAGCTTTCTGGTTAGCAGTCAAATGCCTTAGGCACTATGCCACCAGAGCTCCCTTTAGGGGAGAAGGGAAGGGAAAATAGGTAGGTAAGAGACACATTAAAAAAACAAAAACAAATTGTCCTCTTCATTGTTAACTTTTAGTTCCTTCTCTTCTCTTCTCTTTTTTTTTTTTTTTGGTTGTTGTTTTGGTCTTTTTCTTTCATGTTGGAAGCTTTCCTCAACTGTCCAGCGTTCTTTGGCTAGCCTTCCTTATTTAAGAGTTGTTGTGTTACCTATATTTTTACAATTAGGAAAAAAACAATTGTTGTGAGCTGGAGAACTCATGGAGTTGGCCTCAGACGCATGGTGACCACTGTATGCAGTGGAAATGCTGCACGGTCCTGCACCATTCCCATGGTCAGTTACAGATCAGACTTTTGTGACCCGTAATGTTTCACTGTCTGTTTTTTCAGAAGGAGGTCACCAGGCCTTTCTTCCTAGTCCTTTGTAGTCTGGATGTTGCAGACAATTGCTGCAAGAGGGTCCCCAGTGTGGCTCCCGAGTCACTAAGGAGCACGCTGAGGTGAGGCAAGCAAATGCATTTATGGTGGCAGGTACACAGGCAAGGAACTCAGAGGACTCCACCTCAGATTGAGTTCCCAAACAGCAGGTTGCTTCCCTTTTTGTACACCTTGAAACAAAGAAGTCATGCATGTACATTTGATTACATGGAAAATATTTGCATTCTAAGAGCTAATTAGCATTAGTGGGGGTGCAATAAAGGCCGTGTAGTTATGGCCGCCAGGCTATATTTTTTGGTCTGTGCTGTCAAGAGTTCACTTTGAGGTGAAGGTTTTCCACATCGCGTCTGTGTGGCTAAGCAGAGGCAGCTCTGGTGGCTTCTGGCCAGTCCTGCCTGCTTCTTATTTCGAGAAACTTCTGCCAGCTCTCATTTCTCCATGTTCCATAAGAGGGTGAGCTCTTACATATTATTTTGAGGAATGTGGGGAGAGGCCTCAGGTCGGTCAGTACCTGGCTCTGTGAGGAATGTACAGGCTGCCTTATGGAAGCTCTGTTGAAACCTGTGTAGCATCATAGCATCACTCAGGCCGCACATGAGTTGCATTTGTCAGCTATCGATCCGGGATCTTCTGCATAGAAGGTGAGAATTCTACCAGTGAACCACCAGTGAGTCAGGTACTAAGAGGCTGATTAGAAGTTAATGAGAGTAGGATGTGGTAGATGATTTTACTGTACAGAATGGAGCATTGAGACAACTTTTTTTGTTGGGGGAGTCCAATATGTCAGTTGTTGGTGGTTTTGTTTTTTTTGCCTTGAGGCCTTTTTAGTTCTCAAGATTCTTCAGGTCTCCATCATGGGTGTATGCCTAGTCTTTTAGCATTCTAGGAGTAAGATGAGAGGAGGCTTAAAGTTACAGTTCAGGTGTAGTTTTTGAATTAAACTTCCCTTTTTCCACCTCTTTTTCTTTTTAAAGCTCTGTGCTTCACCCTCATTTTCTCCTTTACACCTGGTATTCCTGAAGCCCCCAATCTGTTTATTTTCTTCAGAGAATTAATCTCAGGTCTCCTGCCTGGGTTGGAGAGCCTCTTGGTACACAGGGTTAGAGAGACCTCCAGCCAGTCTTCTTTTCAGCTCCGTGTGTTCTCTCGCTCCCCTCAAATGCCCAGCGTCTCTGGGATTTTGCTGGGAAGTCGGTTGCTTGGTGTCAGTATCACTTTTTAAGATTATAGCAGGCCTCCTCTGCTAAGTCTGTTAACTCTTCTTTATCACTTTAACTTTTTTTTGTTATTATGAAATACATTATATACGTATGTATATAACATTTGTACAGTTTAAATAATAATAATAAATATCAGATCTTTGTATAGAGAGCTCTAGTAGTGTAGTGGGTGAGGCATTTGGTTGCTAAGCATAGGTTGGTAGTTCAAATCTACCATCTGCTCTGCAGGAGGAAGATGAGGCAATCTACTTCCACAAAGATATACAGCCTTGGAAACCCAATGGGGGTTGTTGCTATGAGTTGGAATTGATTTGATGTCAGTGGATTTGTGTTTTTTTTTGGATGTTAGTATACCCACCACCCAATTTAAGAAATACAACATTACTAATACCTTTGAAACTATCTCAACCACTTTCCTGAGTGGTAATTACTTTCCTGAATTTTTTTGTTACTGCTTTCTTTATAGTTCTATCACGTCTGTATGTATCACAAACCAACAATATATTGTTTACCTGTTTTTGAATTTTATGAACATGGAATAATACTATATGTATTCTGTAAATTCTTTTTTTTTTTTTTTTTCCCTAAAATTGTTTTTTGAGATTTGTCCATGGTGGTGCATAGAGCTTTAGTTCGCTTATTTTCACAGCTGTATATAGCATTTTATTTTGGGGACATGCTACAATTTATTTGTCCATTTTATTAATCAGTATTTGAATTGTTTCTAGATTTTTCCTAGTTTTAAAAATAGTACTGCTATAAACATTTTGTCACTGTCTCTGGGTGCATATGTTAGAAGACTTTCTCCAGGTTCAGTGACTTTCAGACTTTTGCACTGTGATCCACAGGATGTAATACTTTATATTGAGATCCAGTATATATGAAATAGGACTTACATGAAATGATACTTACCCTTACTACATTCAGTGAGCTTTTATATTTCATTCTGTTTCATTTTAAAAAAAGATACTGGATCCAACCCACTAAATTGATTTCATGATCCATTAAGGCTCAGAATTACCTGCAGTATATATCTAGGGTAATATGCCAAGGGATGAAATTGCTTCTTCTGTCTTCCAAAAGTTGTTACTTTCATCTGCTAATACCATTTATTCTTTACCATCTTTTAGTGGGGTTTCAGGAGAGAAAGGTATTGTCAGTCTTCCGTGGTTAACTGAAAATTCCTAGAAAAATTCTGTGCATATATAGCACGCATAGTGTATAATACTTACATGGGTATGTTAGCTTCTTTATGTATATATTCTTTAAATTTTATTTTGTTGTTGAGAATACACACAGCAAAACATATACCAATTCAGCAGTTTGTACATGTGCGGTATATAATGATACTGATTACATTCTACAAGTTATGTATCTGTTCTCACCCTCCTTTTCTGAGTTGTTTCTCTCTCATTAACATAAACAGTCTGCCCCCTAAGGTTCCTCGCTAATCTTTTAAGTTGCTGTTGTCAATTTGATCCCTTATAATTTGATCCTTTTGTTGTTTTGTTTTGCTTTGTTTTTGTTTATTATGATTTGGGTGAAGTTTACAGAACAAATTCATTTTCCATTTTCCATTTCATACACATTTTGTTTTGTAACATCAGTTGCAATTCCCACAATGTAACAGCTCTCTTCCTACTTCCTCCCTGTGTCCTTTTCCCTGTATCTTTCTTTCCTATGCATTCCTCCCCTCTGAGCTGTCTCCCTGCATAAATGCTGCCCTTCTGATCTTCCATGGTTGATTGTTCTAAGGAGTGTACCTGCCTGATCTAATTGTTTACGTTGTCGTCGTAGGCCTGTCTTTTGTTTGGCTGGAAGTTAAGCCATGCAAGTGAGTTCAATTCTAGGCCCAAAGGGTGACTAGGGGCCATAGTCTGGGGAGGTTTCAGCAGTCTATAACAAACTGTCTGGTCTTTTTATGATTTTGAGTTTTGTTCTACATTTTTCTCCCACTCTATCTAGGATCTCCAATTTTGATCCCTTTCTGAGTTACCTTCTAGTTTTGGTCTCAGAATCATGTAGGCTGAGCTTCACATGGTCCCTTGGATTAATTGTTGTTTCCATGTGTCTTTGATTTTTTTACTCTCCTTTGCTTCAGCAAGGAGAGGCCAGTTGTTGCATCTCAGATAGCTACTCACAAGCTTTTAAGACCCAGTTACTACTCAAGACAGTACGCTACAGAACAATGTTTGTGTAGTATGTTATACCAATTGAGCTTGATGTCCCCTGCGACCATTGTCCCAAGCACACAGGCCCAGTACTGCCTCCTTCAAGGTGTTTGGCTGTAGCTAAGAAGTTATCATAACTTTACCCCCATTAGCTTATATATATATATATGTGTGTGTGTGTGTGTGTATATGAACATTCTTATAGCACATACAGATACCATATAGATAGTTCTAAAAGAGTTCTTAAAACTTTTTTTTTTTTAAACTACTTAAGGTAAAGTGTTATTCAGTTTGAAGAAGACTTCAGGGGATATTTTTGGTTTAAGGTTTAAAGATTATCTCAGAGCAATAGTTGCAGGGGTCATCCACAGTCCATGGCTCGAGAAAGTCTAGAGTCTGTGAGAATTTAAAATTCTGTTCTACATTTCCCCGTTTTTGATCAGGATTCTTCTATGGAATCTTTGATCAAAATGTTCAGTAATGGTAGCTGGACAGTACTGTACAGTACTGCATTGTCAGTGATGGCAAACATTGATCTATTTGTGGATAGATGGGTAGACAGACTGAACAATTAGGTATGTCTGTGCAGGGGGGAGTGTGCCCTTGACTGTGTATAGGGTTGGCATCCATTTCTCATGGTCTCATGGCAAAGGAGGCAGTTGTTTATGGAGGCATAGTCTTCTAGGCACACATTCCATATCTTCTTCCTATTCCTGATCCTCTGTCTTCCTGTGTTCTTCCAGGTAAATAGAGACTGATTGTTGTGTTAGCTTATTTATTTTAAAAAAATTACTTTTTAAGTTCTTAAAAATAAGGTTAGTCATTAGAGAGATGTAAATCAAAACAACAAGATACCATCTTGCCCCAGCACTAGTAGCAAAGCTCAACAAGACATGAAATAGCAAATGCTGGCAGGGATGTGGAGAGATTGGGACTCTCATACACTGCTGGTGGGGCTTAAAGTAATACAACCATGGTGGAAAGTAGTATGACGATTCCTTAAAAAGTTGGAATTAGAAATAACCATTTGACCCAGCAATTCCATTACTAGGTATATATCCTAAAGAAGTGAGAGCCAGGACAAGAACAGATATATGCACACCCATGTTCATTGCAGCACTGTTAACGCTGTTTCCAAAAGATGGAAACAACCTAGGTGCCTATCAACAGAAGAATGGATAACCAAAGAGTGGTACATAACACACAATGGAATACTATGCAACCTTAAAGAATAACTTA
>NW_006922446.1:611949-629560 GCF_000298275.1 Orycteropus afer afer
GCCAGTAAGCCACCTAACCAAAGGCATCAAGCTTTCTCCTCCATGGGCTGGTAAGGCTGTCACTGTCTCATGCCGGTTCTCTCAGCTCTGCTCCTGCCATCTCTCATGCCGGTCTCTTGCTCTGCTCCTGCCATCTGTCATGCCATTTGCCAGGGTGTCTTTGCCAGGGTCTCAGGTCAAGGACACACTCCACTCCTGTTTCCACATTTTAGGTATCTGTCAGCAGCACCCCACTATCAGTACCAAATTCTGTTCTGGTTACCTAGTGCTGCTCTGACAGGAAATATACCACAAATGGGATGGCCTTAAAAACAGGAGTTGATCCTTACAATTTGGAGACTTTAAGTCCAAGTTCAAAGTGCCAAGCTCTAGGGGCTGGGTGGAAAGCCCTTCAACCTTGGGGCTTTGCAGCTCTGCCTCCTGCTCCCGGCCCACTGGAGCTAGAGGCATTTCTTCACTGAGATAGCTGCTGAGGCTGAGAAGCCCCAAGGTTGACAGAGCATAGCAGGCTGCTGAGCAACGACACGGCTACATGCAGAGTCCAAGCATGCCAAAGGCTCAAGATCATTCCCAAGGCTTCTTATATACAGGAAGCAGATCACATCCCAAAGGCAGCTACTCAGCTACTTGTGGTAGATCCCACCATAGAGTTGATTGCCAGTCTCATCATGGGGAATAACCACCTCCAGCTGCCCAGCCACTCAACCAGGCGCAAGTTGACATTCAAACATAACTACCATACACTCCTTGGAAAGATCAGTCATGGGAGAATAGAAGGACTGTGTGTGCACAGGAAGACAGCTTAGGGGGCAGGAATGCATGGGAGGGAAGGACACAGGGAAGAGGTGGCTATGGGGAGGAAGGGGGATGAGAGCTGTTGCGTTGTGGGCGATTACAGTCAATGTCATGAGACAAAGTATGTGAACAACTGTATAGAAGAATTTGCTCTGTAAACTTTCACGCAAATTAAAATAAAATTTTAAAAGATAATAAGATTAGTAAGTAAAAGTATTACCCTTTACATTTTCAAAAATCTCTTTTTTTAAAAAAAACAAACCTTTCTTCTCACTGGACTTTTAGTCTGAATTTAAAGGATTTTTCTCCTTTGTGAGTGGCCATCTAAGATATACCATGTAAGGAGGTGGTCCCTCGCTCAGTCCAGAGCAAAGAAGAGTGAACAAAATCAAAGATAATAAGGAAACAGTCCAGAGAACCAGTGGACGATACGAAGTGCAGCCTCTCTGACCCTGAGACCAGAAGAACTAGAGGGTTCCTGGCTACCACCACTGACTGCTCTAAAAGGGATCAAAATAGGAGGTCCTAGACTGAGTGGGAGAAAAATGTGGCAAAACTCAAAATCATAAAAAAGACCAGGCTTACTGGTCTGATAGGTACTGGTGGAGCCCCTGAGACTGTGGCCCTTAGACAGACTGGGAACTGAACTCAACCCTGTGGCTCAGCTTGCAGCCAAATGATAGGCAGGCCTGTGCAATAAACAACAATACCAAGAAGGTACGCACTCGTTGGAACAGTCAACTGACTGAGATTGAAAGGACAGCATTGGCTCAGGGATAAAGCTAAGAAGGCAGGCAGGGGTAGGTAGGAAAGGAGGGCGGAGGGAAATGGTAACAATAGGGAGGAAGTGAGAAGAGTGAGGTTACATTGTGGGGATTGCAATGAATGTCACAAAACTAAATGTGTGTGAACTGTTGAATGGAAAACCAGTTTGCTCTGTGAACTTTCACCTGAATCACAATAAAAAAAAAAAAATAACATAAGAAAATACAGTGTAGTAATAGGTTGGAGGCCAGGTGTGTATGGGGGTTCTACTTTAGGGAGAGACCAGCAAAGATCTCTGCAGAGGAGACATTTGAGCTGAGACCTGAATGATGAAAAGAACCAGCCTGTAGAAATTTGTGAAAATTGAGCCTTCTGGACAGAGGGACCAGCCATTGCAAAAGCTTTGAGTTCTTTTTGAGTCCTTTTAGTGAAATGAGTTAATTGATACTATCCTTCCATGAGTATGGATTGCACAGTCATGTGCATGTGTTGGAGTGTACCCCTTTTAGAAATACCTTTGGAGCATTGAATGGGAGCTTTTGATTATATCTTTTTCCTCAAGAGTATTTTTGAATAGGTGCTGTATTATGCCTGGCATTAAATGATGATTTTAAAAAAGAAAAAAAAAAAGACCCTCTGCAATTAAATCGATTTTGACTCACGGCTATCCCACGTGTTACAGAGTGGAACTAGTCAGTAAGGTTTCCTTGGCTATAAACTTTATGGAAGTAGATTGCCACACTGTTCTTCTGTGGCACCGCTCAGAGTGTGAACTGGCGGCCTTTAGGTTAGTGATCGAGCACAAACCATTTATACTTCCAGGAACCTTGAATGATTATACTGCTTTGCCCACTGCCTAAAACAGTGTCAGGCATATAAGTGTTTACAAAGTATTGTTGAATGAATAAATGAATAAACTTGGATTTATATCTGCTTCTAGTAGCTTTGTGACCTTGGGCAAGTTATTGGATATCTCAAATTACTTGAGTATCAGTTTCTTCAACAGGAAAATTGGGAGAGAGAGATGTCCCACAGCATTGTTGTGTGGATTAAATGAGAGATTTATTTTAAAAACTCATTGGTGGTAGTTGAGTGGGGGTGGAGGATAACAGCTGGGGCAAGGGAAAGAACTGTGTTTTGTCATCTGGAACTTTAAAGAAAAGAGATGGGAAGTGTAATGAGAGATGAGACTGGAAAGATGTGCTTTGATCAGTTTTTGAAGGGCCTCGGGAGGTGTGTTGAGCTAGTGCTTCATCCTGTTTGCTTTGGGAGGCCACAGAAGTATTATAAACAGAAAAGTGACATATTTAGATTAACTCTGCCTGGAGATTGGTTGATAATGATAAAAACGTTAGTTACCATTTCCAGAGAAGGGTTGACACTTAGGGAGCTGGTCTTCTGCTCTGCATAACCTTAGAAATGCAAGTTCATTCTCTAGCTATTTTTCTATAAAAGAAGGGGAAGTAACTGGCTTTGATTGCCTTATCAGGCATCTTCAGGGGCTATGCTGGCCATTTTAGAAAAAATAACTTTTATCAGAGTTGTAGTCTGAAGACAACCACTGTGGGCATAAAGGAGAAAAACCAAAATAGCCTCTCTGCCGTCGAGTCAGTTTTGACTCACAGTGACACCACCTTGGGTTTCTGAAGTAGTATCACTACAGAAGTAGATTGCCCAACTTTCCTTCCGAGGAGTGGCTGGTGGGTTTGAACCAGCAGCCTTCTGGTTAGCGGTCATATGTCATAGGCACTACACTACCAGAGCTCCTTATAAAGGAGAAAGGGAAGGTGCGGTGTAGTAAATTACTTAGTGTGGCTTTTCTACCCATAAGTCTTTGTAAACTCTAAGGTGGGAATTGCTATTAGCTACGGAGGAGATCCTGATTTTAAAGTCGCCCACCTGGGTTATTTCTGTTGGGAGTGGCACAATACAATGTTCTGGGAGCTGCCCACTCTCTCTCACGTGCTTAGAGTTCTGATGCTGTGATTGGCTAGTTTGACCACCCTTCCGGGCTCAAAAGGAGGCCTCCTAGAGGCAGAACTCTCTCTCTGACTGCTGGTTGAGGAAGACGTGCTGCCGAAAGAGACACGCGCCCCTGAAAGAGACAGGCGTTGCTGGGAAAGAGACGCAAGAGACACGCATTGCTGAGTGAGACACCGAGGGACCAGTGCTGCTGGGAAAGAGACTGTGAGAGACTGTTGGCCGAGGGATGGTGGGCTGGGAGAGAGACTGAGCATTTTTCTTGAACTTGAGTTGTAGCTTGGTGCTTCCTTAATAAACCCCATAATCTGTGAGTTCTGTGTGGCCACTGCAGTGAATTATCGAACCCAGGAGAGAGGTGGTGGGTGCCTTGGGAGGAACGGTTGGTGAAAGGGCTGGAGGGAGGCAGCATGTCTGGCCTTGCAGTAATAGGCCTTGGGTTACTGCTGGTAATCCTGCCTTCCCCTTGTAGGGTTAGAGGAGGTCAGAACATGTGGCCTCCTTGTCGTTTTTGCAGAAGGCTAAAGCTGACCATTTCGTAGGACTAGTATTCTGGTATTTTTAGGATTTTCCCATACTTATTTTTGTTAACACCTTCCTGTTTTCCTAGAGGACTTAAAGCTTCAAAAATGGAAAGCTGCTTGTTTTTCAGTGCCAAGAGGATGGGGGACTAGGGAGATTGTCATACTTTGGAGCCAGGCTTGGCACGGAGTACAGATGGGGGAGAAGAACACTAAAGGACAGAGAGGTGGTGAGTGATGCCTGCCGGTGAAGAGGGAAGCATACTGGGAGGGGATGGATATTGGTAGACATTTTGGAACTGAAAGGAGCTTTGAGGCTCAGACTATAAAGGACTGAGTGTGGTTCCCATTAAGTCACAGAAAAAAACAACAAAAACAAAAAGACCTTTTGTTAGTGTTTCTTGGTTAGGTCATACTGTGATAGAAGATACCAAATCTTTGAATACTGAAATGGGACTTCTGCTTTCTATATTAAGATTGTCAGATCCTCTAAGGATATATAACCCATGAGTATTGTTACAAGTTACCATTTATCACCTAAATGGGAAGAGCCAGTGATTTCAGAAATTTAATAAAAGTGCCTGGGACTAATGATGCCGCAGGTGATGTTTTCAATTAGCAGTGTTTTAATGAGATTTGTAGGCTGGTAAGAGCTAATCCTGTAATGTATGGAAAAAAACTGAGAAAGCAGGCGTACTGTATCTGGCAACTCTCCTGAGGTAGGGCTTTGCTGATTCAGTTTTTTGATTAAACTTCTATTATCTTATAAGCTCTCCAGAAGTAAATTTGTGTTGGACACTGTGAGATACTTTTCAGCTTCAGAATAAGTAAAGTGGTCAGATAGATTTGAAATCAGAAATTCTTGGTACCTACCTAAACCAAAACCAAACTCGTTGTTGTCGAGTTGATCCCAACTCACAGCGACCCCTCCTTGGGCTTCGGAGGCAGTATCTCTGCAGAAGTAGATTGCCCAGTCTTCCTTCTGAGGAGTGGCTGCTAGGTTTGAACCGCCAGCCTTCTGGTTAGTCGTCCAATGCCTTAGGCACTACGCCACCAGAGCTTTTACCTACCTAAAGCTGAAGAAAAAACCCCAACCGTTGTGGCTTATAAAAGTAAATGGCAGTTGGGAAATACTATTGATCAGAGTGAAGCAGACTCAAAAAAAAAAAAAAAAAAATACGGTTTCATTTTTCGGGAAACTTTGAAATGGACATAATGAATGACCCTGTTGCGCCTAAGCCGATTCTGACTCATAGCATCTTTATAGGACAGAGTAAAACTTCCGTTTAAAGTTTCCAAGGCTGTAAATCTTTATGGAAGCAGACTGCCACATCTTTCTCCCATGGAGCTCGTGGCCTTGAACCACCAGTCTTTTGATTAGCAGCTGAGTGCTTAACTACGGTGCCACCAGGGTTCCTTTAATGAATGACAGCTGTTCTAATTTTAAGCCTCTAGTTTCTCATAACTATGCTAAGGAAATAGAATGACTTACACTCCAGAGGCAGTTTTACAAAGCACTTCTGCAAGTGCTTAAAGAACATTAAACCCAATTTTGAAATCTGGAAAAAAGTCCCAGAAACAGAATTTCTAAAGAAAGACTGTCAGATGACCACTGTCTCTATCAGAGATGCATACAAGCCAGATACCGTGTAGTTTTTATCTACCTCTCATGTTTCGGGATCACACCTGCACAGTAGATGTTCCAGGTTTGAAGTTGGATGGGAGTAGAGTTATTTCAAGATGGCTTACTGGGAAGCTCTTGGTCTTGACGATCCTAGAAATTAAGCCTGTTTCCTTGGTAGGTATGGGATATGGCTGGGAGGGAGTTTTAAAAGCTCCCCCGGTGATTCTCATGTGCAGCCATTGCTGTAAGCCACTGCTATTTATATGCTTTCCATGCAGATACAACTCTCTGAATGTAATACAGGGAGTTCCCAAGTTACAAACTTCTGACTTATAAACAACTCATACTTGCCTTTTAGTGTTTCATAAATTTGCCCTCAGTTTACCATGCAACAAAGTCTTTATCATAATAACCTTCACTTGCTGCACATGGTCTTCAGACACCCTTCAGCCTTGTGGCTCACCCATCAGCCAAACAGTCGACAGGCGTATAAGTGAAGAATAACACCAGGAATATACATACTCCATAGGAGATCCAAAGGGCAGCATTTGCCCAGGAGTAAAGCTCAGAAGTCAGGAAAGGATAAGAAGGAAGGGTGAATGGAAATAGTAAAACAGGGAAGAAATTGGAAGAGTGCTGTTACATTGTGGGGATTGCAATCAGTGTCATGCATCAAAATGTGTATGAACTGTCGAATGGAAAATCAATTTTCTCTGTAAACTCTCACCCTAAATCACAACAAATAGTTAAAAAGATAAATAAATCAACAGTAAGGCTCAATAGAAACCATATGCCCTTGTTACAACTTACCTTATAAAGTTGACTTAAAGATTTACAGAGACTTAAACCCACTCTTAGGAATGGATCTCATTCATAACCCAGAGAATATCTTTAATGCAATCTGTAAGTACAGCAGAAGATGATTTGAAAACTGTGTTATTTCCAGATGTTTTCTAACTTAAAAAGCAGGTTGTGTATTGCAGTCTTCATTATGAATGCTGGTGGATTTAGCAGCATTTTTCTTGCTTGGTAAAGGAGAGTTTAAAAATGAGAAGGCCAAAGGGGACCCAATAAGGATGAGTTGAAGGAGGAGTCGTTTTTCTAGCATGAGATAGGCAAGTGAGAAGAACCCCAAAGGATAGAGAGGCAGTGTACAAAGTACTATCTGTGTATGCTATTTGTGTGAGTTTCTGTATTTGTTTAATTATATATTACAGTAGAAATATCCCTGTTCTTAGTAGCTGAATTACAGTCTAACCTGGAATTCTTGCTTTTTATTATTTTACGTTTTTTGAATACTGATCAAAGGATTATAAGTAAACTTTATTTAAGGAGCTGTGGTGGCACATTGCCTAAGGCATTTGTCTGCTAACCAGAACGTTGGCAGTTCAAATCCACCAGTAGCATGGAAGGAAGATAGGGCATTCTACTTCCATAAAGATGTACTGCCTTGGAAAGCCAATTGGGGGGGTGGTCACTCTGAGTCAGAATCAACTCGATAGCATTGGGTTGAGTTTGTTTTTTTGTTATTTAATTTAGTACAGAGTTCTAAGGGACAAGAGAGTCTGGTGGTTTTCAAATGACAGGTTGTAGTCAACATTTTTAAAAAAGAAGTCAAGTAGAAAATCCCAAAATGTGTTGTGATACTGCCTCGGAAACCCAAGGAGGGGTGGCTATGAGTCGGGTCTGACTCCACGGCACATAACAACAACAACAAAATGTGTTACGTGTAGTGAGAGTATTGTTTTGTGGAACTTGTTTCAGGTTTGTAGAAATAAATGTGTGTGTACTGGGTCATACTGTGGAAAGATTTTCTTTGTGATAAATCATAATGTGAGTGATGTTCGAAGCTGGACTTCTAACAGAGTTCCACTTTGACCCCCCGCTGAGAATTTCTGTTTCCACCCCAGGTATGCTGAATCATTCTACATTTTAACAAGATCCTCAGATGGCTTTTATGTTTGTATATTCTTACATATGTATATATATATATATTCTTATGTGTATATATTTTTATGTATATATAAGAATCGTTCATCTGAAGTCTATAAGAATCACTTGGGGATCTTGTTAAAATGTAGATTCTGATTTCAGTATTTCTGGGGTAGAAAAGCAAATTCTCAGCAGGGGATAGAACTGGAATGAACCGGTTCAAAATCCTTATTCAAAGAAGTTTGAAACCACAGGACTAAGAGCATGTAATTGAGAAGATGGAGGAAAGAGGTGGTTGTCCCATCATTCCCTTAATGAGGCTAGGTTAATTATAGTTACATAATTTTCTCTCACTCTCTCTCATGATTCCCCCCCATCTCTTTCTCCTGTTTTTCCTTCTAATTCCTGCTGTCAAGATAACATTCTTTCTTTTTTATTCAAAGAAAAAATTTTTTTCTTTTATTGTGATTTGGGTGAAAGTTCGTAGAATAAGTTGGTTTTTCATTCAACAGTTCATAGGCATTTTGTTTGGTGATATTGATTATAATCCCCCAAATGTGACAGCACTCTTCCCACTTCTTCCCTCTGGTTATCATTTTCCTTTGTCCTTTTCTGTCCATTCCTGTCTTCTGAGCTTCATATCTGAGCAAATGCTGCGCTTTTGCTCTCTTGTTCTAAGAATTTATACATTCCTGGTGTTATTGTTTACTTCATAGGCCTGTCTATTATTTGGCTAAAAGTTGAGCCATGGGAATGAGTTCAGTTCTCAGGCTGAAGGGTGACTAAGGGCTATAGTCCAAGGGTTCCACTAGTCTCTATCAGACCTGTAAGCCTGGTCTTTTTTATGATTTTAAGATTTGTTCCACATTTTTCTCCCACTTTATCCAGGATCCCTTGCTAGCGATCCCTTTCAGAGTGGTTGTGAGTCATAGCCAGGTGTTATCCAGTTCTTCTGGTCTCAGGGTCATGGAGGCTGAAGTTCATGTGGTCCGCTAGTCCCTTGGATTGATTCTTTCCATGTGTCTTTGATTTTTCTTCACTCTTCTTTGCTCCTGACAAGGAGAGACCAATAGTAGCGCCTTAGATGGCGGCTTGCAAGCTTTTAAGACCCTAGTTGTGATTAGGAACTCTGGTAGCATAGTGCCTAAGGCAATTGACTGCTAACCAGAAGGCTGGCGATTCAAACCCACCAGCCACTCCTCGGAAGGAAGGTTGGGCAATCCTACTTCCGTAATGATACAGCCTCGGAAACCCAAGGAGAGGTCGCTATGAGTCAGGGCTGACTCGACGGCAAATAACAACAACAACAACAGTTGCTACTCACCAAGGTAGGATGTAGAACAGTGTCTTTGTGGACTATGTTATCCCAGTTGACTTGATGTCCCCCATAACTATGATCCTGAGCTTGTAAGCCCAGTGACCCACTCCCTCAAGGTATTTGGTTATGGCCAAGAAGTTTTCATATATTTTTCCCCTATTCTCTCTACTGTATGCAGGGACAGTTTTATACCTCATACATGTACTTATGTAGAAACAGCATCTGCCAAACTTACATATCATTGTGAGTATAGTCTCATTTGCCCACCCATACCTGATCTTGCCTGTCTACCTGTGTATCCACTTGTAGATGAATGTTTATTATTGCTGATAATGCGGGATTGTGTATGTAATAGTGTTTGTTGTCTGTAACTCCTGTGTACCTCTCCATGTCATCCTTTTCTTTAGTGATATAGTTCTAGTCACCCACTATTTGTGTATTGTCTTTGCCTCCACCCATATTAATACATGTCTCTTACCTGCTTAGTAATTTTCCCTCTCCTCCCCTTCCACCCTGGTAACCATCAAAGAATGTTTCTGTTTCATCATTACCATTAAGTTTTATTGTAGCACAAAGAATTCTTTAGACTTCTCTGGAATGGGGGACTGTTTTATTACCTTTACCTACTTAACAAACTGCCCCAAAACTTAACAGCATAAAACAATAATTTATTACTTCTCATGAATCTTTGGGTTGACTGTGCAGTTCTGCTTCGTGTGGGTCAGCTGAGGCTGCAATCTTCTGAGGGCCTAGCTCACTCATATGTCTAATGCTCTAGTCTGCTGGAACACTGACTAGGGTCTTCTCTCTCTCTCCACTAAGCTAAAGATTAGTCCCTAAGCCAGAACTGGTACTCTGCTACATTCTTCACATTCTTCTTCTTCTTTTTTTTTTTTTTTTCCAATTGTGATTTGGATGAAAGTTCACATAGCAAATTCGTTTTCCATTCAACAGTTCATATGCATTTTGTTTCATGACATTGATTGCAATCTCCATAGTGTAACAGCTCTCTTCCCACTTCCTCCATGTGGTTACCTTTTCCTTGTGCCCTTCTTGCCTATGAATTCCTGCCCTCTGAGCTGTCTCCCTGTGCAAATGCTGCCCTTTTGATCTTCCATGGTTGGTTGTTACAAGGAATGTACCTACCTGGTGTAATTGTTCACCTTGTAGGCCTGTCTGTTGTTTGGCTGGAAGCCCCAGGAGTGAGTTCAGTTACAGGCCCAAAGGGTGACTAGGGACCATAGTCTGGGGTTTCATCAGTGTCTGTCAGACCAGTAAGCCTGGTCTTTTTTTATGATTTTGAATTTTGTTCCACATTTTTCTCCCACTCCATCTAGGATCTCCTATTTTGATCCCTTTCTGAGTGGTTGACGGGGTAGCCAGCCACCATCTAGTTCTTCTGGTCTCAGGGTCATATAGGCTGAGGTTCGCATGGTCTACTAGTCCCCTGGACTAATTGTTCCCATGCGTCTTTGGTTTTCTTCATTCTTCTTTGCTCCTATTAGGAGAGACC
This sequence comes from Orycteropus afer afer, assembly GCF_000298275.1. Lineage (NCBI taxonomy): Eukaryota > Metazoa > Chordata > Mammalia > Tubulidentata > Orycteropodidae > Orycteropus > Orycteropus afer. The sequence goes on from NW_006922446.1 coordinate 622,398, forward strand.
TGTTGTTGCATCTTAGACAGCCACTTGCAAGCTTTTAGACCCTGGTTGCTACTCACCAAATTAAGATACAGAACAGTGTTTTTGTGTACTATGTTACTCCATTTTAGCTTGATGTCTTCCACGTCCACGGTCCCAAGCCTGCAGACTCAGCAATTCACTCCCGCGAGGTATTTGGCTGCCCTTACATTCTTTTGTTGAAATAAATCAGAGAGCCAGCCCAGATTCAGTGTGGAAAGTGGCTAGGTGAATACCAGGAGATGCTGGTCATTAGAGGCTATCATTGGAGACTAGTACCACGTGGACATTTAGCAGCTGAGTCTGAAATCTCATGCAGTTTTTATGGTATATAACATTTAAGGCTACATTTGGATTTTTGATGTCCCTTGGTGTGGTGCAAATGGTTAAGCGCTCAGCTTATAACCCAAACGTTGGCAGTTAGAGTCCATCTGGGGGGGGTCTCAGGAGTAAGGCCTGGTGAGTTGCTTCCAGAAAAGCATCTATTGAAAACCCTATGGAGATGGTGGGTGGCGCAACATGAAAAGTAGCATCAATGCCCCTGAGCTGTCAATGGAGCAGTTGTTATGTTGGTGAATGTTTTGTTGTGTATGTTTTTACCACAATAAAAGTAAAATAACAAAACCCTAAGAAGCATGATTCTACTCTGACACACATGGGCTCACCACGAATAAGAATTAATTCCACAGCAACGGTTAGTTTCTAACTCCCTTTGATTCTACAGACTCCTGCCTACTTGCCCCTCTTACTCACAGGAGAGCTCATCAGGCTTCTTGAAGAGGGCATCGCATTAACTGGTGGGCCTGAAGCAGAAGGTTAAACCATACTTGTGAACTAGTAGAGAACTTTCAGGGGGCCGCCTTGTCTCAAGAGGTCAATCAGGGCACCTTAAGACTGAGCAGCTCTTCATAGAATCCCAGTTTCATACAGGAAAGCACCCCTGTCTATGCTTCCTAGAAACATTCTCTTTGGACACTGAAGGTGATCTTGGCAGTGAACATCTGTCATCCACGTTGTTGAGGTTGGGGATATTATAGCAGGTAATCTGAACTGAATGGTCTGGATGAAGTCCCACCAAAGTGAGTTACGTTTTATGGTTTTTCAAAACAAAGTGCGGTTAAATTGTTTCAACAACAGGTCTGTTCTTGCACCATTATCAGATAAAAATGTAAGTCATTTATCTGTTTTATTTCAGTGATGTCCTCGCATTGCCCATTTTTAAACAAGAAGAGTCAAGTTTACCTCCTGATAATGAGGATAAAATCCTACCTTTTCAGTATGTGCTTTGTGCTGCCACCTCTCCAGCGGTGAAGCTCCATGATGAAACACTGACCTATCTCAATCAAGGTTAGATGCTTCCTCATTCATTAGTATTATTACAGACTGGCTGGATTCATGACATTTTTATTAGGTACACTTAACATGCACACTCATCTTTCTCATGTGGTCTAGAAAGCCTTACTTTAGAGATTTGAGTTTTAATGTTACATTTATTATGTCTTCCCAGCTTCTTTTGTCTATCTGCCCATTTTTCATTCCCATCTCCCTGTTTCTAATCCCTGTTCCCTGGACACCCCCATTGGTTACTGTTTAAGAAGTATTCCTGTACTTAGCTCTGTTATTTACCAGTTGTGTAGCCTTGGACAAGTTGCCTAAGCTCTTTGTATTTCAGTTTCTTTGTCTTTAAAACTGGGATTGATAATACTTTAGATAATATATGAAAATACTTAGCACGTTGCCTGGCATATAGGTTTATAGTTGTTACTAATACTACTAAGTATTGTTATTTAATAAGTATTATGCTCTTGTATATACAAACAATTTAATTTTATTTCTTCTCAAACTTGTAAAGTTAACTTGGGATGGCTATCATATGTAATTCCTTTTTCTTCTAGGACAGTCCTATGAAATTCGAATGCTAGACAATAGGAAACTTGGAGAACTTCCAGAAATTAATGGCAAATTGGTGAAGGTAAAAGAAAATGGATAAACCGTTCCTTTTTTAGGTATTTTGGGTAATACTCTTTCACTTCCACAGAGGATGTGATTGGATCTTACTTGCTGCAATTTGCTGGCAGACTGGTAAATTGATGTGCTAATTCTTTGGGGTCAGAGCGAGCCCCTCTGTTCACAAGGATTTTTCAGAGCTGCGCAAAACCATTCCATGTCCAGGGTAGTCTCCTGGCTCAGTAAAGTTCTGTTATAGAGAAGTTTTTTAGCAGCTATAACAAGTAGCAAGAGGGATTCATAGATACTGCCTCAAAGGAAGAATAACAAAAGGAAAGTTGATGGAAACAGGTCTTGTATGTCCTCGAGTTTATCGGCTGTATGGTAGCTTAGCAGGTGGGAGACTTGGTGAGTTTTTCATGTGCCTCTGAAGGGCTGAGTGGAATATTACAAGAGAAACAGTAGAAGCATATAGAAATGCATCTCAGAGGGGTCCTTTATGCCTGCTTACCATCAGGAATGATGTTTTGGCCAAGTTTTAAACATTGCACCATTTAAATACAAAGATTATATCTAAAAAGTTACAAAATTTACCCTGAAATAGAGCTTGGTATGCTAGGAGTTTTAGAGTGAAACAGGTATATAATAATTTTAAGAAAAATAATTTTAGATTGCGTCTAGAAACCAATCAAGAGTGACTCCTGCCAGTTTTTCTTTGTCAACACTGATTTTCATAGGATCCTGTTATAATTTGACTTTGTTGCTCCTGCTTCTTTTTTTAAAAATGCCATTTATTACTATGCACAAAAAGTAATTTTTAAGAGGTAATTGCAATTGTAAATGAAATTGTAATTTAAACCAGAAAATTCAAATACATTACAGCAGAGTTTCCCTGGCTGCATTTCAGAAATCTGTTCATTTTTGGCTAAGACTAAAAATGATAGAGGGCTCTAAGTTTTAATAAATTTAGAAAATGCTACAGTAGAGGAGCTCTGGTGGTGTAGTTTGACCAGAAGGCTGGTGGTTCAAACCCACCAGCCACTCCTTGGAAAGAAGGTTGAGCAATCTACTTCCATAGAGATACTGCCTCGGAAACCCAAGGAGAGGTCACTATGAGTCAGTCGGATCTGACTCAATGGCAGTGAGTTTTTGAGTCTGAGACATACAGTAGACTCCTCTTATATATCACAATATACCCTGTCATATTAAATGCTCTGTGTGTTCCACGAAAAAGAAACCAATCCAGCCTTTTCCAAAATTATTTGGGAAATGACCTGCTTTTTCTGTTGTACATCTTGCAAATATATATTCAGTGAGCATTTTTTTAAAAATTGTGGTAAAAATATATGTAACAAAACATTTGCCAATTCAGTTTTTACATGTATAATTCAGTGCCTTTGATTATGTTCATCATGTTGTACAACCATTACTACTGTCCTTTCCAAATTATTCCACCATGATTAACAAAAACTCAGTGCCCCCGAAGCTAAGACTTACTTCACTCACTTTGTTGCTTCTTTTCAGAGTATATTCCGTGTAGTGTTCCATGACAGACGACTACAGTACACTGAACATCAGCAGCTGGAGGGCTGGAGGTGGAACCGACCTGGAGACAGAATTCTCGACATAGGTGAGGAGAGAAGCTATTGCCCAGGAAATGCCTTTAACTGTAGACTGAGAGTTGATTTCCTTTAGTTGACATTTACTTAATTCACAGTGCTTCAGTGGCTCAATTAGTATGAATCTGCAAGTGGTTATTAACTAAGCATAAAAAACTATTTATAAAATGATACCAGACTTGAAGTTGTAATTGTAAACATTTCATTTCCAGAGCAGTTGCAACGGTTACTTCAGGGTGGCATTTTGTTTTGAGTAGTTTGTAAAAGGGCACAGATTTTCTCCCAGTATGTTTCAAGTTCCTTTCTTTTACTAATGCTTCAAGGCCTCTCTTGGTTTACAGTTCAGGTTTTTTCCTACTGCTTTGCTACATACAGTAGAATTTGTTTTGCCAGACTCATAGGGCATAATCAAAAGATCTTCACAAACACACCCACAATCTCTCTTCGTGAATGTACTTTTAAACCTGGCAGCTGTGTATAGTACTCAGAAGTTATTATCTCCTATTGGTAAACATATTTGTTAAACAAATCTAAGTACGACTAGTTCTACCTAAACAACAGTGGTTCTCATATACCCTTGACGTCAGGTGAATTCCAACTCATAGCAATCCCATAGGACAGAATAGAACTGTCTCATAGGGTTTCCAGGCTATAACCTCTACACAAACAGACTGTCACATCTTTCTCCCACTAAGTAGCTGGTGGGTTTGAACAGCTGAATTTAGGGTTAGCATTTGAGAGCTTAACCACTGTGCCACTAGCACACCTTGGTTCTCATATTGATAGCCTAATAGGCATTTGATACATTGATCTTAGGGTGAATCCAACACAACTCACACTGTGGATTAGGACCCACTTACTGCTTTCTTGTTTGAGTCATTGATAAATAGTAGTATAGTTACAGCACAGTATAATAATAGTAAATAATATCAGCTTGGCCTTATTTGTTTGAATATTCATAGGAGAAGTCAGAGAATGACATTTGAGTATCAGCCGTGTGGAGTGGAAAGCATAGTGCTGCTAAAGTCCATTAATTTGTGTTACCCTCTTGAGTAAAAGATTTGCTACTCTGTTACAGGATTATTTGGTGACTTGATAAGTCAGCATCAGTCTTTGTGATAAATTGTGCCCACTGCTATCCTTGATGCAGTGCTTTCTGCTTTTATTTGGATGCTCTGCTTCTCTTTGCTACAATAATCCTTTCAGTGTGCTTCTAGCAATAACACTAATCATAGGACTGTAGGTGATGCAGATTATAAATTAAAGCTAGTGTGTAGACTTAGTCAATCTAAGAATTTTGGCAAATTAAAAGGACACTGCTTTTAAATTGCCTTTTTTTCAAACCTTTTTAAATGGAAAAAAAAGATACTCAGAAGGAAAGTATTTAGGTCATTTTAGTTCTAATCAAACCCTCTTCATTGGCAAAAAAAAAAAAAAAAAGAGGTTTAGGGTGTGATGCACAAGAATTTGGTAACTAGGGATCAAGAATATAAGAATCAGTGCTTCTAATCCCAGTAGCCCTCAGCATTGTTCACTGATGATTGTTTTGTTTCTCAGATATCCCAATGTCTGTGGGTATAATTGATCCTAGGGCTAACCCAACTCAACTAAATACAGTGGAGTTCCTGTGGGACCCTGCAAAGAGGACGTCTGTATTTATTCAGGTAAGGCATTGCTGCTGTGGTTCCAGTTACGAAGTGCTCTCTAACTACCAGCTGGTTTCTTAAAGGATGAAACACTGAATATGAAATGCACACAGGGCTTTAACCTGTCAAGTCCAGGCATCTCAACATGTACCTGAGAGCAGTGAGGAGTTCTGAATTGCTCTTCCAATGACCCTACTTTGTTTATTTATATCTCTCAAAAATGTTTGGTAATGGCTGTTATATATTTCATACTTTAGATGGACCATAACTTATCTACCAATCATTTAGCATTTAGATTGTTCTGATTTTTCATTATTATCCGTAAAGTATTTTGAATCTTTATACTTAAATTTTTGTTTGCATATCTAATCATGTCCTTTGAGTGGATTACTTGAAAATCTTTTATAGTAATGATAGTTACCAGTTTATTGAGTGTTTACTATGAGAATCATTGTGTTAAGAAAATACTTTCCACACATGATTTTATCTAATACTTTCAACAATAATCCTTTTCCTGTAGAGTAGAGGCTTAGAGAGGTTAAATATATTACCCAAGCTAGTAGGTAGTCAATGAGGCAAGGTTCTACTATTAACCCTTTCATGGCCTGTGGAGCATATATCACCTACCAGCATTTTTAGCCTTTCTTGGGGAGTGGCTATCCCACTTGTAGTGCATGCTATCACCTGATGGAGACTTGTATAGTTGTATGAATCTGAAGAAATGGGTCTCACCTCACCAGTCCTACAACCAGCGTCTACTTGGGACATGAGTGTCTGACATAATTGTATCAAAATCCGTATTACTCAAAAAAAAAAAAGTTTCCCTTGATTTCAACATACCTTCCATTACTGAAAACACATGGTATTGACAGAAAATTCAAAGCAGAAAATAATTCGATCATGAAAGGGTTAAGATTGAGCAGTCTTAGACTTCATGTAGTAGTTAAGCAATTGTTTTTCCCCTTGTTGCCTAAAGAGCTCACACTTAGTGTTTTCCTAGTATGGATGGTGCCTCCAAAAGCCCACAGTAGTTTTTGTTAACATTGTGTCTGTACATTTACTTTGCAGTTTTTCTCATTCCCTTCATCAGACTATGAGTTCTTCAAGATCAAAAAGACAGTAAAAGTGTTTTTGTAGCTGTTCATAATGTCTATTAAAGGTTTTGCTTTTAGTCATTTTCAAGAAAATGTTGCCGACTTTTTTGTCTAGCTGGCCTTACTGAAGCCATGATGTATTCTTTTCAGGTGCATTGTATTAGCACAGAGTTCACTATGAGGAAGCATGGTGGAGAAAAGGGCGTGCCATTCCGAGTACAAATTGACACCTTCAAGGAGAACGAGAATGGGGAATACACTGAGCACTTACACTCAGCCAGCTGCCAGATCAAAGTCTTCAAGGTATTCCTGGGCAGTGCCTGGCCCTCAGGTCCTTTTTGCTCATCTCTCAATTTTAACATGAGTCACCAAGTCAAAAAGTTGACTTGTCTTTTTTCAGAAACTCTGAGAACTGTCTAAACTAGAGTCACTGAACTAATTGTTGAGATGCCTGGTGATGGAATTTATGTGAGGATGGTGTGGGAGAAGGGGATGTGGGGTCAGGAGCAGAAACAGGTCCTCTTTGAAAGCCCTTAGAGTCTGTTGAAGTCACAGGAACTTGCAAAAAGGCCACAAAAATTAAGAAAAATTGACAATTTGGTTATATTTATACTTCTCTTATTTTGACCATATGTGATAAATATGTTCTTATTGCAAAAGATTCAGTAATACAGAAATATTCATAGCATAACACCCAAGTCTCCTTTTAGCATTCCTTTTACTCTCAATCAGCTTCCCCTCCCCAGAGGCAACCACTATCAGAATTAGGTGTTGTGTCCTTCTAGTCCCCTTACTGTGCTTATGTATGTGTGTATATATAATTATACAAAAAAACTAAACCA
>NW_006922446.1:629660-635948 GCF_000298275.1 Orycteropus afer afer
TATATATATATATATATATATAATTTTCTTTGAAACAAATAAATTATACGAACTGTTTCGAGGTTTGCTTTTTTACAGTTAACTATGTACTTCAGAAGGAGCCCTGGTGATGTAGTTGTTAAACAAAAGGTCAGCAGTTTGAACCCACCAGCTGCTCTGTGGGGGAGAAAGATGTGGGTGGCAGTCTGCTTCTATAAAGATTTCAGCCTTGGAAGCCTTATGGGGCAATTCTACTCTGTCCTATAGGGTTGCTAGGAGTTGGAATTGACACTACAGCAATGGGTTTGGAGTTTGGATGTAGTTCAGAGATCTTTCTGTAGATGTTTATTGATAAATCTACAGATGGTTATAAGGTCTGTCTCTCTCTTTTTCAACTCCATCAAGCATTTACATTTTCTGTTTCCATGCTTACATGGAGTGATGTAGTCAACATTCTTGTACCTAAATCTTTGTTTCATATGTGGATATTTAAGTTCTTAGAAGTGATATTGCTGGGTCAAAAGTGAGTTCTTGAGTTTAATACACAGTATTTCTCATTTTAGCCCAAAGGTGCAGACAGAAAACAGAAAACAGATAGGGAGAAAATGGAGAAACGAACACCTCATGAAAAGGAGAAATATCAACCTTCCTATGAGACAACTATACTCACAGAGGTAGGAGGGTTTCTTTGGTGCTAATTTCTGCCGTTTTTGAAGGATATATAGTGATAGTTTGTACTCTTCAAAGAAAAATCCATCGCTTCCAGCCTGGTCAAAACCAAGTGGTACTTTTGAGGCCCTGATGAATTAAGATTGACTAATAAAGATGTGTTATTCAAAGAAGTGTTTTAGTGCAACCGTACATTCAGATGTGCTTTATCAGTATCTAAGCTGTCTTTTGTTTATAGTGTTCTCCATGGCCTGAAATCACATACGTCAATAATTCCCCATCACCTGGCTTCAACAGTTCCCATAGCAGTTTTTCTCTCGGGGAAGGGTAAGTCTGGGAAATTAAATTGGCTTGTGTCTGTCCAAAATACGTTTTCTTTCATTATCTTTCCATAAACAAGTTATCTTTCCAAATCAATACATACTTCCATTTGGTCAGTCTTTGATAGATTCATTTATTAACTGCAGTTTGGATTATTTTCAAAAAAAGACTGCAAGAGTTTTGGGTTTCGTTTTATTTTTTTAAACTTTTTACTATGATTCAAGTGAAAGTTTACAGAGCAAATGTTTTGCATTAAACACTTCCTACACATTTTGTTGTTTTGTGACATTAATTATAATCCCCACAATGTAACAGCTCTCTTCCCACTTCCTCCCTGTGGTTACCTTTTCCCTGTGTCTGTCTTTCCTGACATTCCTGCCCTCTGAGCTGTCTCCCTGTGCAAATGCTGCCCTTCTGATCTTCCAAGGTTGATTGTTAAAAGGAGCTTACCTACCTGGTGTAATTGTTCACCTCTTAGGCCTGTCTTTTGTTTGGCTAAACAAACCAAGTTTGCCATGCAGAGTTCATTTCCAGGCCCAAAGAGTAACTGGGGGCATAGACTTAGGGGTGTTAACTGGGGGCATAGACTTAGGGGTGTCAGCAGCCTCTGACAGACCGGTAAGCCGGGTCTTTTTTATGATTTTGAGTTTGGTTCCACAGGATCTCCTATTTTGATCCTTTTCCTAGTGGTTAGTAGTGGTAGCCAGGTAAGACTGGAAGACTTCTATATAGTCCTTCTTCTTCTTTTTTTTCTTTAATTCGCATGAGAAAATAGCCTTTAAAGTCAATTTTTAGTTATTAGGGACTGAATTTCTAGACCTTTAGCTTCTTCCGATTGCTGCTGATCTTGTGATTGTTTCACTTCCTGATCGTACTTTGACTGGAGAGTGATCATCAGAAGCACAGTTGTGCAAAAACTAAATTTATTTTGTTACTTATTCAGAATGCTCCTAACAACTAATTATTATGGATCTTTGATAATTAGGGGAAGAAGTTTGAAGATATTGGCTAAAATGAAATTTTGGAATTATCTGTGGGATACTTTTAAACATCCTTATTGTCCTTTACCATCAGAGGTAATTGAAAGTGGGTACAGATGCCTATTCCAGTTTTTGTTTTTTTTTAAAAAAAGTAGTTGTCTCAGTTCTGGCATTTAATACGCATTCCACATAGGCCATTTTGAAGCTTGAGATAGGCCACCGAACCTGTGAATATATCGTTTGGCTCTGATATTTGTTTTTAGATTTATTTATGTTATAAATTTAAGGTATTTAAGGTAGCTTTAATATTCAAAATATAATAATTAGGAATAAAAATAAGTAGAAGTTATAGAAGACATAGATATAACTAAGGCCTTGTGATAAGTTAATTACTTGAATTTGAATTTTATATTTAAAGAGAAAAAAAGAAGGAAAAAGATCTTTTTACACAAAAAATCTCTTACCGTTCACATGAATAATGTAATTTACTTACAATCCATTTTAAATATTACATAAAGGTTTATGGGTTGTGTTTTTTACATTTCCTCTTTTTTCATACTTCATTATTAGGCTTAAACTTCTCTCCCATAAAAGAGGTAACTGTTAGGGAAGAGGAATAATACAAAGAGCAAAAGGCAGTATAAGGAAGAACCAAGGGTGTGATGTTGGCCCTTGGATTATAAATTAGACAGCACTGATTTTTGAAGCTGCTTTAAAAATAATATTAAATGTTTATTATAAAATGTGTGATCACATTGTATTGCATAATGTTCCTCCAATCTCCTTTTCCATGTATGTTCGTGTTATATATTTATATATTTAATATAGTTGTAATATATACTTTTATATCTTGATATTTTTAGTTTACATTCTAATAAATTTCCCATTATTAAAATATTCTTTATGCCATAATTTATTTAATGAGTCCTCACTTACTGAAATTTAGGGTTTTTTTTTCAGCTCTCCAAATAATAAATAATATTATGAATAACATAGTTCCTCTCTCTCCCCTATAAAGCCTTTAGATCAGATAAACAGATATAGAAGTATTGGATCAAAGGGTATGAGTGCTTTATGAGAGAGCACAGATCTTTTAAATTTCTTAACTCAAGACTTCTTGTGAGGATGCAGAGTAAGATGATGAATTTCCCAGTTCCCTCGTATGTGTCATGGACTCATTCTCTCTTTTTAAATATTTCTTTAGAAATGGTTCACCAAACCACCAGCCAGAACCTCCCCCTCCAGTCACAGATGTAAGTCTAAAGTTGAATGTCAGTTATTTACAATCTCTGATAATACTTTGACAATTATCCAATGCAGTGGAAATGCCAGCTTTGAGAGAGACTGTTCATTCATGAAGCAACATCTATTGACTTTTGACTGTGTACCAGGTACTATTCTAGGAAGTAAAGTTATGAAATAAGTAATGTAAGACCCTTGCATTTGAGAGGCTTGAAGTCAAGTAGGGAAGATAAGGATGAATTCCATTGGCTTGTTGCATGTTTAAATAGAGATTGATGTGTCAACAATTCCCAAGCAAATTGGTTCTGAGTGTGGGTGCACATGGGTACGTTTGACTAAGTGCTACCCAGTGAGGTAACAGACAAAACTATTCAGTTACCAAAAAATGCTTTATCTCTTTCAGAACCTCTTGCCGACAACCACACCTCAGGAAGCTCAGCAGTGGTTACATAGAAACCGTTTTTCTACCTTCACAAGGCTTTTCACCAACTTCTCAGGTTAAATTTGCTTGTCCTTCCCCATCCAAGGAGCTCTGGTGATGTCGTGGTTAACGCATTCAGCTGCTAACCAGAAGGTTGGCGGTTCGAACCCACCAGCTGCTTCATAGGAGAAAGATGAGGCGATCTGTCCCTGTAGAGATTTGCAGCCTTGGAAACCCTGTGAGGCAGTTCTACTCTGTCCCATAGGGTCGCTATGAATTGGAATTCACTTGGTGGCAGTGGGTTTGGTTTGGTTTGGTTTTCCCTTCACACCCAGCATGGGATATTCCTTTACATCTTAGGGGCTTCCAGTATCCATGAGAAATTATTTTTCCTGGTGAGATCTTAGTGTATTTTTTTGATGAAATTAATTTCATATGATCCTTTAGACTTTCTCACTAGCTATAACTACGCTGTGAAATACTTAGAAATACTTAAACTTACTTAACTTTAACATGTTTACTACATACAACACTTCTTAAAATGTCTGTTTCATATAGCATTTTATCAGGAGTGCATTTGAAGGTAGTCTGAAATCTTTCCCTGGATATCACTATATTGTATTTTACTTAACACATTTCACTTTTATTTAGCCCTTCTGTGTACCAGGGGAAGGAGGAATGCAGAAATGAATATGGCAAAATTCCTGATCAAAGAGCTTATTCATCATATATTTTTTTAAAAAAATAAACCAAAATAAAACCCCCCAAATAGATTAACAAATAATTGTGATGCTGTATGTAAGTGTTTCTACAGAGGTATGTGTAAGGTGAGGCATTCAGGGAGGTCTGGTGTCAGGGAACACATGTAATGCATGAAGTGAATCTTGAGGAGGGAAGAGGAAGAGTCTGTTGATCAGATCATGGGGGGAAAAATTCAGGCAGGAGAAAGAACATGCTTATTAGGCACTGAAGGTTAAAAATCAATATGATGAAGGCATAAGGTTAAGTGGAAAAGTTAATTGGGTGGAATTGAGGCTGGAGAGGAGGCCAGGCCAGGTCATGGAGAGTCTTATATGCCATGCAAAAGATTATGGACAGTAACATGCTAGTAATGAGGTGTCCTTATAACAGAGTCTATTTTAATCATCATTAACAATGAGCATCTTTGCCTTTGTCACCTGTTTTCTCATATTTATTCCAGGAGCAGATTTACTGAAACTAACTAGAGATGATGTGATCCAAATCTGTGGCCCTGCAGATGGAATCAGACTTTTTAATGCATTAAAAGGCCGGTATGTAATTAGTATCAAAATATCAGTGTGATTGGATTTCAAATGGATTTGGATTAAGGTACTCTTTAGAATACTGTTTACATAGCTTAAGCTATCTTCTCAAAACAGTTCTTCAGATGCCAACTATGTACCAAATAAATAAAGATGAAAAATAGCCTTATTTACATTTGATCCAAGAAATTCCCCATAATATCTCTTTTCCATTTCCAGGTAGTTTTTTCATTCAACAAATATTCAGTGACTCCCTATCATGAGCCAGGTACTGTTCTAGGTTCTGAGGACATCAGTCATAAGGAGTGGTGAGCAAAATAGACAAGGTACCTAGTATCATGGAGTTTACTTTCTAGTGGGGAGAGAAATATAAGCAAATTTATTTTGGGTAGTAGTAAGTACTTTGAAGGAAAACAAAACAAAAGTTGGCAAGAACAAGGTTATGGGTTAGTATCCAGTGTCTAATCAGGAAAGGATATTTAAGCTGAGTTAGGAGAAGGATGAAGCTATGGGGTCATTTGAGGGAAGAATGTTCTAGGCAGAAGGAACAACAGGTGCAAAGGCCCTAAGACAGTTACAGCTGGAGAAGAGGTCATTTTTAAGTTTGGGTAGAAGTTACTTAAGTGTTTACTTTCAAAGGTTAGTTGTAACACAGAGTAATTTGTAGTCTTTTCCCTTTTGGGATTTACAGTTTCAAATAAGTAATATTGATGGAAAAAACATACAGGTCAATGGCAACAGAATCAAATAAGTGACTAAATAAACACATTATTAAATATATGTGTTGCTGTATATCACAAGGAAGCCCTGGTACCGTAGTGCCTAAGGCACTTGACTGCTAACCAGAAGGCTGGTGGTTCAAACGCACCAGCTACTCCTTGAAAGGAAGGTTGGGCAGTCTACTTCCGTAGTGATACTGCCTTGGAAACCCAAGGAGGGGTCACTATGAGTCAGCATCTGACTCCACAGCACATAACAACAACATATATCCCAAAGGATATTTAAAAAAAAAAAAAAAACAAACAGGGCTATCATCTCAGAAGATTTTAAGGAAAGTTGAAATTCAGAGGTTGGTGACTTAGAAAAAGAATGAATCTTTCATTTTTGAGGGGGGCATTCTACTTCCGTAGAGATGCTGCCTCAGAAACCCAAGGAGAGGTCGCTGTGAGTGGGAATCAACTTGACGGCAGGGAGTTTGGTTTTGGTTTTTATCTAAAGAGTATTTAGTAGGAAGGAGTATGAAGATCAGATCAAGAGGTAATTGAATACCCGTGCCTCTTGGCATAACTGAGTGATATTTCAACAAACAGATGCCCCATTGGAGGCACTCACTCAGTTATGCCAAGAGATTTGGAGGACAGCTACCTGGCCAACTGACTGGAAGAGATCCATA
>NW_006922446.1:637073-692306 GCF_000298275.1 Orycteropus afer afer
GGCTGCGATGATGGGATCAAGTATAGCAGGGATTGTGGGGCTGGCGTGGGATCGGGCAGTGTTTCGTTCTGTGCATGGGGTCGCTATGAGTCGGAGACGACTCGACGGCACTTAACAACAACAACAACAACAACAAGAACAGAAAGAGGGCTTAGGCGACTTAGGAGAAGGTAATGAGGGACATAAGATACTTATATATCTTACTGGGATTATTAAGTAAAAGTTGTGTATCTTGAACCTGACCCATAAAACAGTGGCTCACACATTCCCAACTTTTACACCAAAGGTCACAAATTCAGATAACTACAGAGGTCACACAGGTAATGTGGAGGAGTGGTGGCCGAGCCAGGCCTGTACTGAAGAAAGCAAGCCCCGGTGAGGAGGGCAGCTGACTGTTCTCATGTGAAGATGAGAGCCTCAGATCACGAGCTCTGGTTTTTCAAGAAAAGCCAAAACTTCTAAAGTTTATATGTTACCTCCTGTTGGAACTAATTCAGCTTTAAGAAAAAAAATAAAAACCACCACTAAGGCGCTAATAAAACATATTGAATGAGCTGCATTTGGCCCATGAGCTGCCAATTTTTAACCTCTGCTCTGTCCTATTAATAATGTAGACATACAGGTTCTCCCTTAAGATGTGTTTACCATGAAAAATCTAAATTAATAGGCTTTTTTTTTTTTTTTTTTTTTTTTTTTGTCTTTAGCATGGTACGTCCAAGATTGACCATTTATGTTTGTCAGGAGTCTGTGCAGTTGAGGGAGCAGCAGCAGCAGCAGCAGAAGCATGAGGATGGAGACTCAAATGGTACTTTCTTCGGTAGGTCGTTCTGGACAGACCAGGACAGACATGAAGAGAGGTGAAGAAATGTCTTAAGGGCATGTGTGATGGCAATTCATCAGACAGCAGATTCAGCATTTGCTAGAAGTAATGGTAATCACCAATATTTATTGGGTTCCTAATGTATGCCAGGCAATATTCTAAGCACTTGTACATGCTTTAGTTTTACAGCTAGTATCTCTTTTTTGCAGTAGATTTCATTGTTATGTCTAGTGTTTAGATGAAGAAAAGGAGGCTTAAGGATGTTCTTTAACTTGCTCTAGGTCACACAGCTAGCAAGTAGCTGAGCCAACACTTGAACACAGGCAGTGTGATTTGAGTCCTTCAGAAAAGTGGACATCCTAACGATCAGATGACTCATAAGAGTAGAGGAACTTTCTACTGACTACATTGCTCTCCCCCTTCTGCAGTGTACCATGCCATCTATCTAGAAGAACTGACAGCTGTTGAACTGACAGAAAAAATTGCTCAGCTTTTCAGCATTTCCCCTCAGCAAATCAGCCAGATCTACAAACAGGGGCCAACAGGAATCCATGTGCTCATCAGTGACGAGGTAGATTTTTTTATACAGCTGAACCACCAGATGACAATGAATTTGTCAGGGCAAGTAATAGAGAAGTTGCAGCCTTTCAGGGGCAGAGTGCTCTGTTTTCTAGTCCAAAAGTTTCCACACTTTTTTACTTGTTTACCTCCTAAAATACATTTTAAAAACTACCCCTTGTGGGACCAGGTTTGCTGGTCTGATAGAGCCTGGTGGAACCACTGAGACCATGGTCCCTAGCTGCTCTTCAGGTCTGGAATTGAACCCACACCTGTGGGTTCCAGCCAAACAAAAGACAGGCATAAGAGTTGAACATGTACCTGAGGTAGATGCACTCCTTGGAGAGAATAATCATGGGAGAAAGAAGGGCTGTTTATGTACAGGGAGACAGCTAGGGGGCAGGAGTGCATGGAGAGTTGGACATGGGGAGAGGTGACTGTCGGGAGGAAGTGGGAGGGGAGCTGTTGCATTGGGGTAAATTGTGGTCAATGTCATGAAACAAAGTGCATGTGAACTGCTGCATGGAAAATGAATTTGCTCTGTAAACTTTCACCCAAATCACAATAAAAAAATTTAAAAAGAGAAGGGCAGAGCTTGCACAAGGATAAAGGTATGCATAGGCAAGGAAGGCAGAAATTCATAGGCAAGGACACCGGGAATGGGTAACACATGGAGAAAATGGGAGGTAAGCTGGTACACTGTAGGGAATGTGACCAGTGTCACATAACAAAATGTATATGAACTGTTGGATGTAAAATGAATTTCCTCTATAAACTTTTACCCAAATCACAATAAAAAGTTAAAAAAATAAAATAAAAACAACTACCCCTTGTGTATTTTCAGGTTGACTTAAGATTTTTTGTTGTAAGTTTAAATGTTGCAAAAGATGTCATATGTGGGCACATTATATGACATCTAAAAATGAAATAGTTACATCACTATTTTAATTGTATTCCATGGAACTTTAATACAAGCTTGATATAATACCCCCATTATCCATTTAAAAATACATAACGCTTTTCTTTAACAGGAATTTTATATATCATTCCTTTGTTTCCTTGAACTTGTATTTCCATACAATTTTATCTTAACATAGCTTTTATGCTTGAACATCTTTCAAGCATCTCTTGTCATAGTTCTTTGAAACAAAGTTATTTATAAGTTAAAAAATTATTTCTTCTGAGTAGAATTATCACCATAATTATTATTATGTAATTATTACATAATTATTATTATGTAATTAAAGCAACACATAAATTTGGATAAGTAATTATTCAACATAAAGAATATGTATTTGAAGTACATTTATTAGATGGATGGGGTAGTTCCATTCCCAGCCTCCACCCACAGTTAGCTCATCTATAGATGAATACTGCCTATTGACTGCTAGAATGAAATAGAGTTAAGCATCAATTCTATCCTGTTTTTCCCCAGAAATATAAATGATGTAGAACACAATCCACATAAATTGATAGATAGGAATGGATGGAGTTTTGTTAAGCAGCATCACTGGATTTCTTCTAAGTTATATGCCAAAAGTTACATCACGATGTTATCAAAATAATTCTAAATCCTCTCTCATTTGACAGTTTTCGATTAAATTACTCTTTAATTCTTGTGAAAGGGAAGACTTAGCACCCACGTGATTCTCACAAGGGTTTGTTACCTAATCATTCATCAGTGCCCGTCAGCATCCGTATTTCCAGTTACATTTTGCCACCCTGGAGATTTTTACCCTCTATGGCAGGACTCTTTAGTAAGATCCTAGGAGGGTTAGATTCGTGCCTTTATTGTGTAAAATGGAAGAAGGAGGTTTGAGAAGGGGAAATGGGGAAGGAAACTGAAGAGGTTTGTTTGGGGAAGAATGCATATGCAAGTTGAAGACCTGGAAATCAGGTCTCCTCAGGGGCCTGCAGTGCCCTTGTGCTCTTTAGAAAGTCTTGCCTTAACCCAGGGAAATACTCCAATTTTGAGACCACTGTTATAGATTGCTGAGCTCATGCAAAATTGAAAAACCAAACCAGGTAGCAAGGGGAAGAAGACAACCAAAAAACTGGCTTTTAAGAAGGTTTTTTATTAAAGTTGGGAGAACAACCACTTATTCTTATTCTGTAGATATTCATTAGGGAATGTGGTTAAGACCAGTAAAGATTCCCATCTGTACCCCTCTGGATGTGGGGTAGTCCTCAGGGACACAGAAATAGAGAGGGATTAAATCTGATGTCATAAAAAGCCACATGGTCAAAACAAATGCAACAAACCAGTTTTTAATAATCGACAAATTTTCTTGCTTATTTTCAGATGATACAGAACTTTCAGGAAGAAGCCTGTTTCATTCTGGACACAATGAAAGGTAATAAAATAATAAAACACACACCTACCTTTCTCTAAAGAGTTCAAGATCTTTTTTCATAATTTTTCTTTGAGACAGGGAAGGTATCCGCCACCAGATGAGAAAATGGAAGCTTTTTTAGGGGGCGGGCATTTCGACATTTTTTCACCTAGGATTCAGGGACATTAACTACATTCCTCATGCTGTGCAGCCATCAGCACTGTGTCGTTTCCAGAGTGTTCCATCACCCTGATAAAAGCTCAGTGCCCCCTAGAGGCCTGTTGTTTACGTTGTTGTTGTTAGGTGCCATTGCGAGGGACCTGACTCATAGCGACCCCTCCTTGGGTTTCTGAGGTGGTATCACTACGGAAGTAGATTGCCCCACCTTCCTTCTGAGGAGTGGCTGGTGGGTTTGAACTGCCAGCTTTCTGGTTAGCAGTCAAGTAACTTAGGCACTATGCTACCAGAGCTCCTATGTTGTTTTATAATGTTATGTTATTTTATAATGTATGTTTATTAAAGTACCCTGTGCTAATTAATGGGAGCTCTGGTGGTGTAGTGCCTAAGGCATTTGCCTGCTAACCAGAAGGCTGGCGGTTCAAACCCACCAGCCACTCCTCGGAAGGAAGGTTGGTGCTGCCCTTCATCCTGCACAGTTCCTTTTCTGTTTTTCCCTTTTCCCAAAAGGTTGCCTTTTATTTCTTTCTCCTCATTCTGTGTTTTAAGAGTAACTAAAATCATTCTTTTTTTTTTTAAACAGCGGAAACCAATGATAGCTATCATATCATACTGAAGTAGGAATGAGCCATTCCATACTCAGTGGCTGCTGCTTCCTTCACCTGTTGGAAATTCCCCTCTTGCAGAGGATGTGAGTGGCGATTTGAAGGCCTGCAGGAACCTGACCTATCTGACTGTGTGTGGGGGAGTGTGGGCCATGGAGGCGGAACCCCAGCTCTGCGTGTTGGTCCAAGCTCTTGTGGCACACACAGATTACTGCTCAACATGCAGTTCTGCAGCTATTTCTTAGTTACAGTGTATAGACCCTGTTATTCAATAGAAACTCCCCATCATTTAGAGTGTATGTAGAGCTTAATGATGGTGGAAACTGTGATGTTTAATGGAAAGATGTTAAATTTGTTATATGGAGCCATGTAATTTTTTTCTAATATAAAAATGAACATCTATATTCATAAGACTAGATCCTCAATCTCTTTTGCATCAAACATAAGCATCGTCTCTTCTGCCACATTGGCCCCTGAAAACCTGATCAAAGGAAAGAAATGCAGAGCTAGAATATACTTCTTGTTCTCCTATAATGCTACTAGGAGCCCTGGTGTGCAGTGGTTAAAGTGCTCTGCTGCAAACCAAAAGATCAGTAGTTCAAATTTACTATCAACTCTGGGCAAAAGATGTATCAGTCTCCTTCTGTAAAGATTTATAGCCATGGAAACCTCGTGAGGCAGTTCTACTCTGTCCTATAGGGTCACTGAGTTGGAATTAACTTGACGGCAGTAGATTTGGATTTAATTTGGGGTTTTGGGTAATACTACTAATACAGTAATTTTAGCCAATATTAATTGAGCACTTCCTTATGCCAGGCAATGCAATAAATTCTTTAAATGGATTATCTTGTTTAATCATCTTAATAATCCTCTGTGAAGTAGGTATTATTATGACTTCTGACTGAAGATAAAGAAACTGAGAGACATAGTGGCTAAGCAACTTGCTGAATAACAAGCAGCTAGCAGGTAGTGATGCTGAAACCCAAACCCAGGAGCTTTTGATGAATAGGACATAACATTGCATGACAGCTGAGGAGTCAACCACTGAAAGGAACAACCCACACCTAAATAATGATGAAAAATTCAAGACCTTCAAAACATGAAAATATAGATGCTTTTCAAGCATCAGCAGTATCCAGATTTGTAGAATCTGAGGTGGTAAAAACTAGGGATTGCCTGTAACTCCCCAAGTTTAGTAACTTTGAATGACATTCTCAGATTATTAAGGAGTTACGCTAATCCCTGCTATTTCCCCTCTATGTCCTCTCGGTATAGGGCTTTTTTTTCACTCATGTGCTATTCTTTCATACATAAGCTTCACAAGAAATTCATTCCCATCCCATTCACCTTCTAACCCTATATTTTTGTTCTTCCTTAAAAATGATTGTGTGTCAGACTTCCGGTAAGATGGAGGAATAGGCAGACAAGTGACACAGACCCTCTTCAACAAAGAAAAGAAAAACCAATTGACAGAGATACAGAAGATAATCCTGGAGACCTGAGCTTTGAAAGGAACTACACAGAAGTGGATTAGGCACCAACTAGTGGAAAAACCTGAATGAAAACAGTGAGTACAGAGACGGTCAGAGCTGTGGACTGTCAGCTACTCTGATGGGACCAACAGCCTGAATATTCCAAGTGGTGTTGGGACCTGAGAATTCACCTAAAGATCTTCCCTGGTCACCGAGGGCTGCAGGGACAACTGCACTGGTGGCCTGTGACTGGGAAGGGAAACAGCAAGGAGGAAGACAACCTGGGCTGTTAACTTTCAGCTGTCCAGAGGGCACAGCCATTTGAATATTTATAAGCGGTAGCCATTTTGGATATTAAAGTGATATCATTCTCATTTGGATTCCAGGGACCTAAGAATAGGCTCTGTTTGCCAAGGTCAGCAGGGACATACAAGAGGCTGACAACAGGAAAGGAGACGGGTGGTAAGTGTGTAAGTGCTGTCAACTAGTGAATAGAGGAGCGCAGCACAGTACCCTGCTTGCATTGTTGTTGTTTGTTGTTATTTGCCATTGAGTCGGCCCCGACTCATAGCGACCCCTCCTTGGGTTTCCGAGGCAGTATCAGTACGGAAGTAGGAATGCCCAACCTGCTTGCATAGATAACATATAAACAAAACGAAAATCGTGGTCAAGTCACTCCAACATACAATCACCAATTAAATATAAACACAAAAACATCACAATGCCTCGGAGACAACAGAGCATCACAGTCCACACAAAGAAGCAAGATAAAGCAGGAGGAAAAGGGACCAGGATACAGACCCAAAACACATCCCTGAGGAAGACACAGCATTGGAACTCTCTGATAAGGAATTAAAAGAATTATATTTAGGTATCTTCAAAGGATTGAGAGACAGATCAAGGAAAACAGAGACAAAACCCTGGAAGAATTTTGGAAAATACAAGAACAAAATGACAAAATAAATGAAAAATTAGAAATGATTCAAAATCTACACACACAAATCCAGAAGAGTAATACTAAATTGTCAGAAATAGAAGACACATTTAAAGGGCAAAGGAGTAGAACTGATGCAATGGAAGACAGAATTAATGAGATTGAAGACAAATACTTGAATACTTCTTTAGAAAGGGATCAATCAGAAAAAATATCAAAACAAAATGAAGAAAGCCTAAGGTTCATGTGGGATACCATCAAAAGGAATAACGTGTCATTGGAATTCCAGAACAGGAAGAGAAAAATAAAACCAATGAGAAAATTGTACAAGATTTGTTGGATGAGAACTTCCCTGATATGATGAAGGATGAGAATATATCCATTCAGGACGTCCAACGAACCCCAAGCAGGATAGACCCCAAAAGAAAATCACCAAGACTTAATCATCATCAAACTCACCAAAACCAAAGACAAAGTATCAGGAGAGCAGCACGGGAAAAGTGAAAAGTTACCTACAAGGGGCAACCAATAAGGCTAAGCTCGGATTTCTTAACAGAAACCATGCAGGTGAGAAGACAATGGAATGGTGTATATAAAACACTGAAAGAGAAAAATTTCCAACCAAGAATTATGTACCCAACAAAATTGTCCCTCAAATATGATGGTGAAATTAGGACATTTCCAGATAAGCAGAAGTTAAAGGGATTTGTTAAAACCAGACCAACCTTACAAGAGATGCTAAAGGGAGCCCTTTGGACAGAGAAGCAACAACAGCCAAGAACAACTGACCATTAACACACATGATAATATAACCCAGAAACCAACCCAGCTATGGAAGTATCCAAATAAGCCTACAAGATTGTAAACAGGGAACCAGAAACATCCATTGACAAATGAGGACAACTACAAAAAGGGGAAAAAACTGTGTCATTACAGAACCAGTAGATGGTAGGGATGTCAAGACAACTATAGGATAGAACAGACTGTTCTAAACTTGGGAAGAAAACTATAAATCACAGGGTAACCTCAAAGAAAAATGATAAACATTTACATCAAAATAAAAAAGGACCAGCACAAATACTTAGCAAATACTAAAAGAATAGCAACAAAGAAAGTTATAACATGATTCATAAACAAAACGAGCTCAGCATAGAAAATTATATGGAACAAAGAAATCGACACCACAAAAAAGCACATAACAAAAATGACAGCAACAAATTCATATTCGCCAATAATTACATATCTGGCAAGGGATGTATGTCTAAGATTTATAGAAAACTCCCAACACCTCAACAGCAAAGAAATTTCCAATGGAAAAATGGGCAGTAGACGTGAATAGACACTTCACCAAGGAGGATATTCAGGTGGCCAGCTAATACATGAAGAGATGGTCACAATCATTGGCCATCAGAAAGATGCAAATCAAAACAACAATGAGATACCATCTCACCCCAGCACTGATGGCAGGGTTCAGTGAGACAGAAAATAACAAATGCTGGTGGAAATATGGAGAGATTGGGACTCTCATACACTGCTGGTGGGACTGTGAAGTGATACAAACACTGTGGAAAGCAATATGGAGATTCTTAGAAAGCTGGAATTGGAGATACCATTTGACCCAGCAATCCCACTACTAGGTATATATCCTAGAGAGGTGAGAGCCAGGATAGGAACAGATACATGCATGCTCATGTTCGTCACAGTGCTACTTACAATAGCAAAAAGGTGGAAACAACCTACGTGCTGTGCCCATCAGTGGAAGAGTGGATGACCAAACTATGGTACGTACACATAATGGAATGCTGTGCAGCACTAAAGAATGATGTGGAGTCTGCAAAACACTGCATAATATGGATGAACTTGGAGGACATTATGCTGAGTGAAATAAGTCAATCACAGAAAGACAAATATAGTATTAGTTTGTTGCTGTGGAGAGTCAAGGAAAGGTTTATATATGGAGGGGAACTTCCTTTGTTGGTTGCTAGGGGTGGGAGGGGAGGGGAGGGAACACTGTAAAAAAAAATGCATTGAGCCATGTCACTTTAGTTTTGTGTATTTCTCTGTACATAAATTATATTTCAATAAAATGCATTAAAAAAAATGTGTGTGTGTGGATGTGTAAGACCACGAGTCTTCTTTTTTTCACATGTCAAGTTTTATCCAGAAGTCTCTAAAGATTATGTTGACGTGAAAAAAAAAATAATGTTCTACGATTCTGTATTGGCTTTGAAGTTTGTGTGTGTGTGTGTGTGTGTGTAAAGCATTTGATAAAGCTTAAATGTTTTTATACAGAAATTTTTGTTCATTAAAATCAACCTTCAACATGGTCTCATTCCTCTTAGTTTTAAACAAACTGAAAACCTTTAAAGTGGAAATTTAAACCATTCAGTGATTTGTTTAAAACTGACTCGGGCGACTTGACATATTGGACTAAAATACTTTTTCAGTGAATTATTACTAGATGTCCCCAGTTTGGAGGGACATTTCCAGTTGGATTATGTTCCTAGGACTGACTCTTTCCTAAATAGGCTGCTGGGTTTCTGTAGATTGAGAGGGTTGGAGTAGATTACCTTTAAAATCTCTTAAAAATCTGTGAATCTGTGACTCTTGCTTAATGTAGACAACACATAGAATTCTATTCGTATGTTATATAAAGACTTGATAGTTGAGAAGGACTTATTGAGGAAAAAAGGGGGCAGGGGAGTCATTGCAGGACTCTTAAGGATTGAGTACAACTAGTCATTACATGAAATGTGACTGTTAAGTAATAAGATTGTTTTTACTCAATATTGCACAGTAAGAATGTTTGCTTACATAAATGATTTATGTTAAGAAGCTATTGAAAGGGAGAGAAATGGGAGGTGGTCATGTCAGCTGGAAAGAGATTACAGTGTACAAATAAAAGACCTCCAGAGACTGGGAAAGAACTGAGAGAGAGGGGTCCACATAGGGGGCAGATGGCGTTCTAACCCTTACAAGTCAGGCACTGCGTTTGTTTTGAGGGCAGAGGGTGGTGATGATTCTCACTGCTGGAGGGGCACGTGGTCTGTAGAGGCATTGGGAAACTTGAGGTATGTGGAAAAGACTTGGAACAATGGGACCTGACATTTCTGATTGATGCTTTAATGAAGGAGTGCTCTCAAAACCCTTTTGTATCCCCAAGTACTCCAAGGAAGTATTTTATATAGGGTTCATGCAGAAATTTGGACTGTCTTGCAAACTGACATGAAGGATCGCACAATACTTCCGCGTTCAATTTTGAAAGTAACACAAATTTGAAATCAATACTCAGCTTCTTCATCTTCACTGGAGCTTTGTTCTCTGGCCAGTGCCTAAGAATTCCACATAGTTTGGGAAGGGAGACCTGAAACTGAAGAGTCATTTTGTCATTTTACTGAGTCCTTCATTAGGACAGCTTCCTTAGCTATGGATGGTTTTGCTGTAGGAATTTAATCGGCTGTCAGTCTTACTGGTCTGTTGTTGTGTGCCGTCGAGTCGGACCCGACTCATAGCGACCCCTCCTTGGGTTTCCAAGGCAGTATCACTACAGAAATAGATTGTCCCATCTTCCTTCTGAGGAGTGTGGCTGGTGGGTTTGAACCGCCAACTTTCTGGTTAGCAGTCAAGTGCCTTAGCCACTATGCTACCAGAGCTCCCACTGGTCTGTTAGGAGAACTGTGATCTCAATGGGAAGTGCACAGGTGCCCCACCAGGCTGCAACTAGTTCCTCTAGAATCATGGTGCATCATTTTCCTGTCTGTTCTGTAAATGTCCTTTTTTCTGAGTAGTGGAGTATGGCTTTTTCTGCTAAAATACTTAGTTTGTGATTAAAGTTTTGCTTCATTATATTAACTCTAAGACTTAAATGAGGATGAACACTACAAAACAATGAGCTAGAAAAGATGCTCTATATGACTTGAGACTGATGCCATTGGCACCTTTTTTTTTTTTTTAATATATATCATTAGTTCCTTATTTCTCCTTCCTTCCTTCTCTTAATGACCTTGTATTTTACCTTGACCTTGCACTTCCATCCATTTCCACTTCCTTTTCTTTCTACATCTTTCCTCCTCACTTGTAGATCTGTGTTGTTCCCTGTGAACACAGATCTAAGCTACCATATTCAACAATGTTACCTTGACAGTTGCAACTAGATAACAGCATTTCCATTAGCAAATTCAGAGATCTAAAATTGTATATGACTTAAATTTTTCAATTGGATTCATGTCAGTATAAGGGAATTTCCTAATCAAAATAATACTATGGTGTCTCCATTTGTACTGTGTGCAGTCTTTGGAACATGAGGAATACCTAACTGATTTTATCTTATGTGGATCTATGTTTTCAGTGATTTGCTGAAGTTGAGGAACACGTTCCTCATTTTCATCACTGCAGATTCCTGTTTTCTTGAGCTACCGTTTTTTTTTTAATTATTATTATTAAGGATTTAGTTAATATCTTTGCCTAGACATCTTTATAACCATCTTTGGATTTTCATTCCCTTCTTTGAGTTTATTAAGCTTGCCCTCTCTAAACTCACACTTGTACTTCACCCCCTCAAACCTTACTGGTTTTGCTTTTTTAATAAGCTCTGTGTGTATGTGTGTACATGCACATATGTAGATAAATTTTTGCATGTCCTTTTTAAGACCTTTCTTGATTCCACTCATACAGGTTTTTTATTATTTGTGTTGTAGCTCCATCTTTTTTCCAGATTTGCACATACTGGTCTCTTTCTTTTAGTATTGAATTGGTCACAAAGAGGCACCTCTCTCTCTAGATCTGGAATATAACTAAATGTAAATTAGGAGAGTAACATACAACTTCAGGGATAAATTGACAGGCCCTATACAGAAAAGCAAATAAAATTGCTTAGAATTTCATCTGAACTCTTTTCTCTCTAAGAAGATGAGTACACATTAGCCTCTATTCTGTTTATTTTCACCTTTCTGGAGAGCGTATTCTCGTTTATTTTTTGGTAGTGGGGGTAGTTGATAGTTTACACTTTAGTGGTGGTGATGGTGTTATGTGCTGTTGAGTTGGACCTGACTCACAGCGACCCCTCCTTGGGTTTCCGAGGTGGTGTCACTACGAAAGAAGATTGCCCAACCTTGCTTCTGAGAAGTGGCTGGTGGGTTTGAACTGCCAGCTTTCTGGTTAGTAGTCAATTGCCTTAGGCACTATGCTACCAGAGCTCCCACACCTTAGTGTTGTTGTTGTTATGTTAAGTGCCGTCCAGTCGTTTCCGACTCATAGTGACCCCACGCACAGCAGAATGAAACACTGCCCGATCCCGCGCCAGCCCCACAATCCCTGCTATACTTGAGCTCATCATCTCAGCCACCGTGTCAATCCATCTTGTTGAAGGCCTCCCCCTCTTTCGTCGACCCTCCACCCTACCAAGCATGACATCCTTCTTAGATAGGCATAAATTAACATCCCAGATCTCATTCTTTTTGAGTGTGACCTTGGAGAAAATAATCTCTTAAGCCTCAACTTTGTTATTTTACAAAAGAGAAAATTCACAGGACTGTTGGGGGTTAAAAGGGACGCTATGTGCAAAGCACAGTTCAGTGCCTAACTCCGTTGCTCAATAAACCTAGGGTACTATTTGACCATAAGATCACCTCCACATGTAGATGTAACTGCAAGACTGATGTGTAAACACAGCCTAGGACGTGAAATCTGACCTTTGGTTTTCATCTGTGGTTGCTCTTGCAGTGCCTGTTCTTGGTTGTGTCTTTTCCACCTGTTCTGCTTTGACTTCTTTGCCCCAAAACAGACCACCCATCTGTGATTCATGTATTCCAAGCTGGTCCCTACATATGTTGGGTGTTCTGGGACAACCAGTAACATTTGGAAACGGATGTTCGATGCTGTCATTATTAACATTAATATTAGCATTTCTTCTCGCTTTTCTCTGTAGTTTCTATTCTACTGCACTTGAGCTTCCTGGACAACTGCTGCCTGACATTTGCTCTCGTTGGCTCTGATTAGCAAAATTGCAGATGTTATGGGCAAACTGGCAACATTGTAACAGTTCTGAGGATGGTACAGGACCACAGTGTTTCCTTCTGTTGTACATAGGATGACAACTGCTGTGAGGAAACTGGCAACACTGTAGTAACTTACCTAGTGATTCTATCATAACAAAATACAGTGAATAAGTGACTTTGATAAATTGTTTTTGATGTTTGTTAAAAGTCCAGATGTCACAGCCATGTAGTTTCAACATTTCTGCTAGTCTCAGATCTTCTGACTGATTTCAGAGCTTGTTGCTATTTTGTGCTATCTTCTCAAAGGAAGTGCTAACCTCAGTTTCTCTGTCTTCCACTCTGGTGGCATTAACTAACAAAACTTGGGCATTGGGGCCAATGGTGCCGTGATGTCCACAACTCTGGCATGTAAGCATTTGAGATCCTCTGTTAGCCTCTGCAGCATGGCTGGGAGGCTAGTTTTTTTGTCATTCCGCCCACTGATTGCACAGAGTGGTCTCAAGCCTTCTCTCTTGGACTTCGGCGTGTCCCGGAAAAACAAGGTCATAAACAGAGCCTCTTGAACAACCGAATAGAAAACTTACGATAAAAATAGCCAACATTTACATGGTCCTGACCCTGTTCTAAACATTTTATATTAACTATTTAATCTTTATAAAACCCTATGAGATACCGATTATCATCCCCATTTTGCAGATTAGGGAGCTAAGGCACAGAGAAGTTATGTACTGTACCCAAGGTCATACTGCTAGTAACTGGAAGAGCTGGGGTTTATAATCAAGCAGTCTGGCTCGAGGATCCATATTCTTGATCTTTCATCACCCCTAATTTTTAGCAGATACGGAGATCAGTGCATGGTACCCTAAAGATTGTTTTTGGTGATCTGCTGCTTTTGCATTTTGCAGTGTTATTTCCTAGCCTCTGATGTCAGGTGAGGGAGAGGACTGAAATTCTTGGCACATTTTCCAAGCCATTCAACTCTTAAAAGAAATGGTTTGGTAGCCAGTGAATCTGGCTCCATGGTTCTTAATTTCAGTGAAAAGTGCACCTGGCTTTGTAACAAACCTAACCTGAGTTCAAACCCTGCCATCCATCCATACAGCCAGCCATTCATCCACTCACCCATTTGTCCAATAAGTATGTACTGGACTCGTAAATGCCAAAACCAGTCTTTATACTGAGTGATGAGAATACAGTAAACAAACCAATTCCTTGCTCTCATGGCATTTAGTCAAGTGAGAGAAGGCAACACAAATACATGTTTTGTGGTAAATGCTAAGAATAAATAAAAGGCACTGGGATTGAGACAGGGGCGGCACTGTTTTAGAAAATGTGGTTAGAGAAGCACTCTTGCTGATAAGGGAACATCTGAATATATATTGAGTGAAGGAAAAATGTGGCTATCAGGTGGAATAATGGGACTTCAAGGAAGCCAGTGGAGTGGAGCTGAAGCAGAGTGTGGGAGGGGAAAAATGGAAACAAGATGATAGTTAGTATGGAGGGGGAGGGGAAAGAGGATGCACCTAGGTCTTTCAGGACTTTGTGAGTGCAGGAAGAGACATACACTAGTATTCAGAGTCAGATAAGAAACCATGGTTGTGTAGCCTTGGCAAATTACATTAACTTCTGACTTCTGCGTCTACTTTTCCACATCTTAAAAATGCTGGTCCAAAAAACGGGGGTGTGGGTGGTGAGGTGGGGTTTGCAAAGTTTTCAAGATCATATATAATTTTTTTAAAAAGGATTGAACGAAAACAACTGAATCAGTCCATTATACAAGTAGATAATAAATAGTTGCTCGTGTGTTTTTCTCTATACCTGGGGAGGCAACAGCAAGTCTGGTTGCTGCTGAAGACTAGTAAGAGTCCATTAGCTAGGAGGAGGCGGATTGGGTTCCTTAGGGATGAGACTGTAGCTCCTTGTCATGACGACAGAAGAATGGGAGCGTTGGAGGAGAATTTGTTTAGTCACTGAAGACGGTAGCTGAGGGTCTCCTCTCTGCTCCTTCAAAAGGCTGCAGCGGCCCCAAACTCGCTTTCCCAGGGTCCGCTGCAGTAGAGACCCCGCCTCCCGAGCCCCTTCGCTGGCTGTGTCTCGGCTTTGCGCCCCCTCGACGCCTCCAACTCCCAGCATGCCGTTGGGCCTGGGGTCGGCACGTAGACTCCATTTCCCAGGCTGCCCCGGGGCTCGGTCAGGACGTGCCGGCGCCTATAAGAACCAGAGCGCTGCGGCCGGATCCTATTGTTAGCCGGAGCCGGGGCGGTTCTGGGCAGCCACTGCTAGGAACGTCCGAGTTGCCGGAGCTGCCCGCCCCCCGCCGCCAGCCGGCCAGCCTGTCCACCCGCCCTCCCTCCCCGCCCTGCCGCCCTGGGAGCTCCCCGACCGTCGCTGCGGAGCCCGGGACTCGCTCTCTCCTCCCTCCTTCGCACCCGGGCTAGGGCGGCAGCGGCAGCGGGGGCGGCAGAGACCATCACGGGAGGAGGCAGCTGCGGCGGGGCCGGTAATGGGCCTGGGGGTGCGGGGCGGAGGGTGCCGCCTCGTCCTTTCTCGGGATCGGCCCTCAGGCGGCTGTGGAGGAGTGGTCAAGCTCTGAGCCGTGCGGATGGAGGGGTCAGAAATGTGGGAGGCTCGAACGGGAGCGGTCGCGGGGCGGGGAGCTAGGGCGCCGCTGGGAAGGAAAAGAGTCGGAAAGAGGCGTGGGAGCGAGGGGCACCGAGGACGCTGGCCGGGACTGCGGGAGCAGCTCGAGGAAGCCCGATGGGCGGCTCAGAAGCCGGCAGGATTGCGGGAGAGGGTTGAGTTCGGAATGGAGTAGAGATGATGTAGGATGGAGGGAAGTGAAGGAAGGGGAGGGGGAATAGAGGAAAATGTGGGAGGAGTGGTTGGGAATTTGTGAGTAGCAGGCAGGAAGGGATGAGGAAGGCTGGGTCGGGGCTGCAGACGATTGGAATGAGCGGGAAGGTTAGCAGGAATCAGAGAGAAATGGGCCCAGATCTGAAGGATTCAGCAGGGGTGCCTATTGAGGAAGACTGGTGACTTGACATGTCCCTTCAGCTCCTGATGTCTCCCATTTTCCTGGCGTTGTGTGGGAAAATGAAAGCATCATTTACCCTGGTTGCTAGCTTGATATTTTTTCACAGGCCCTAACACGCAGCTCACTGCCACCCATCCCTTTTAGTGCCATAGCCTTGATCCATCCTTTTAAAGGGGTTTAGAGTGGCATTTTAACACATAAACCATTCTTCAATATGAAATGTTAGATGGTGTCCCCAAGAGCCACACTGTCCCCTTGTCCTGCAGTTTTCAGTTCAAGGTAAATCCATAGTTGATTCAGATTTTCCTTTACTGACTTTCCGTCTTGCACATCTCCAAAGCCAGGATGTTGGTGTATGCCAGAGTTACAAATGACTAGATAGAATGGTTCCTGCAGCATCATGTTCCAGTTCTCCTACAAAGATCTTGTGTCTCCCATATGGTGGTGGTGGTGGTTTAGACTGGAAAGCCAAATTCCAGACTTGCCACAGTGAATGGATCAAAAGAGGGATGAGGGGTGCTTTCTTTAAATAGCTAGTTTAGACAAGATGTTTTCACTTGAGTACTTCCTAAGTTCACAATCACTGTGATCACAAGGACACAGGTCCGTGACATTCCTAGCTTTTGAGTATCCCAATTACAGTATCTAAAAGGAGAAACAGGATAGGTCATCTTATTCAGGTTTATCATAACCCTCAGCAGCCAGCCTGCCTTCCTCTAACCCAGCTATGGATGGTGGCGCTGCAGATCTTACTAGAGATTTTGGCCCTTTGATCGTTAGTAGAAGGTGGGGTGCCAGTCCAATGGAGAGGCTTTTTCTCCTGAGCGATGTACTTTGTTTTATTATTTTGGACTCATTTAAGAGAGAGGTTTATGTACCTAAACTTCACATATCCATTCTGCATCCACATTTTTTTTCCCCCTGGGCAGTCCCTCCTTTATTAGTCTCACAGGTGCTGTTTTTCAGTTGTTGTAGGAATCCTCATAGACCTGAAAAGACTGAGATCCAATACTACCATACAAGTATGCTAGTAGATATCTTTGATTTAGTGCCCAGCCTAATGTCTTCTATATACTTAAAGATCTGAACTATTTCATATGCCTTTGGGAAATGTTTGGCTAGAGACATTGGAGAAGAGACCATAAGGCCTGTAGCCAGAAAGTGTCAGCTGACATTTCTTTTCACTGGCATTTAAAAGCTTTTATAGAAGTTTACATAATTTTCTCCAAAAGCATTTGTAGGCTGAGCTGGTCATTTTGACAGTTACTGGTCAGTTGTGATCGGTGTCTCCAGTCTCACCTTGATTTCTGTGTGGCTGTGAGTAGAATATAACTCAGGGTAAGTGTGTGTCTGTTGAACCCAAGCACTGATCCTCTACAAGTGAATAGCCGAGAGAAGTGAGATAACTGATTTCTAGCTTAGCTTGAAAGGAGATTAACTGACAACGTGCAATGTTTGAGACTTATTCTAGTTGTTGTTATTGCAAAGAAAGATCTCTTCGAGCCACACTGGAAGTGGATGGGGGTTTGCTATTCTTGGTGCTCAGTGAACATCTTTATCTTTAGTCAGGTTCACAACAGAGAGCTAGACAAGGACAGCTGAGTTGAAATTAAAGTTCTATCAGTTGTCATAATACAATAGATGGTTTTTTGGTTATTGTAATGGGGTTAATGACAGGGGAGGTGATACTAACAGATCCTGGGTAGGTGGAGAGACCTAGAACAGTGGGGTCTCCTTGAGGGTTTTCCTAAGTGCTATCTAAGTTAATGGAAATAGTTAATAACGATAGCTATAGGTTCAGCTTATTATTCTCTGGTAGTTGAAAGAAAATAAGAAAATATTTTTCTCCTAGATTCCACACCTTCCCCCCCCCCTTTCTCACCTATCCCCATCATTGCCCAGAAACCACTATTTCAGGAGTGGAAGTGAAGAAGACATAGAAAAAAGGGAGGAGGAGAATGGAAACAGTAGCCAGCAACCCTCCCTGTACTACAGTACACAAAAAGTAACCTGAAGGGGAATAATAACCCCTGAGGGCAGCTGGCTGAAGACAGTGGAGAACTTTAGCAATAAAGATGATTTTGTACCAGGCCCAGGCTCCTGTGGGACTTAAATAAATGAAACCCATGCTACTGGGAGCAAAGGGACACCTGAGCAAAGAACAAGAGTGCACATTGGCTGCTAGTCATAAATCCCTGAGTGCTTCCAGGCTGAGGAAAAAGCCACTTTCCTCATGGCAGCACTAACTGAAGCTCAATTAAAACTGAACCTGGGACTTGCACGAGCTTTTAGAAAAAGTAGATTTTCAACACAGTTTGATTTCTTACGTGGTTAAGAGATTTATCTAGGAGGAAAATAGAATTAAACCTTGTTGTTGTTGTTGTTGTTGTGTGCCGTCGAGTCGGTCCCGACTCATAGCGACCCCTCCTTGGGTTTCCGAGGCAGTATCACTACGGAAGTAGGATTGCCCAACCTTCCTTCCGAGGAGTGGCTGGTGGGAGAATTAAACCTAGTAGTCAATATTCTTCTTATTTTTTCCTTTATATAAATACTCAACTCTAAGCCTCCCGAATAATAGAATGAAATGAGAAATTTGTTAGTTAATAGGTATCTTTAAACCCAGCTCAAATCTTAACCCATAAAAATGTCCTTGGCTTTCTGTATTCTTGCCATGTCCTAGAAATGTGACCTCTGATAGCAGGATCAGTAACTTGAAGAGCGGAACTGGTACTTTGGGCTTGTTTTTTAAATTTAATTACAATTCTTATCAAGTACTTGATTATTTTTTCCTTCCTGGCCATATTATTTCAGGAATGTTTGTCTGAGACCTATGGAGACTGAGGTTTCTTAGGTACATTTTGTGGTTTAAATGCAGAACTTTGCTGAGATCTGGATAGATAGACAAGAGGAGGAAATGTCTTCCCTAAAGTACATTTTAGGTCTGGTTGACTATGTCAGACTGATCCACGAGCAGGCAGATCACTTCCAAGAGACGCGGCCCGGAAAAACAGCTCTGTAGCAGGCATCTCTTGACACCACAGTGTATTCTGGTTAGCTGCTCTGCAGTAATGCAGCCCCAGACTTTCTGGGCAGTGTTGTTATTCCTGCTGCATAATTAGCAACTAGTGAGATCATAGTCTGGGGAGATTCTGGCATCACCGAGAGCGGGGAAGGCTTCCTACCTCATCACACGTGGCTGGAGCTCTGACAGCATTTCTGCTGAGCAGATTCATGCCCTTCCAGAACTTAGTCCAAAGATGGAAAAGGGAAAAGATTTGTACCTGGGAAGTGGACTCTCCCAAGTCCTTGGTTGTGATGAATAAACTGCCATATTGATGTCAGCAGAGTAAATTATCACCTCTTCTGTGATTTATTTTCTCTTACTGACTTCTTTACAGAGGGCAAAAATTGTAAAGCTAAATTTTCATTCTAGGATGATGCTAGATCAGATGAGCCCCATGTTGTGGAGTGGTGGGCGATTGGGAAAGATTGTAGGTTTTGAAACCAGTGTAGATTCTAATCTTCTATTCATCCTCTAGTACCAACTTTGACCTTTTTAGGAGCCTGATGAGATATGATAGACTTGTGAGGATCTGGGTGAAGGAAGGGTTTTCCTGGCTGCCAGGGTCCTTAGAAATTGAGAATCTAAAGCAGTATTTCCTAAGGTATGTTCCAAGGATCACTTGCCTCCTAAGGTAGTCTGGAAATGAAGGGTTGCTTTCTTCTACCCGGGTACCATGTTCATTAGCATATTTAAAGACTAAGAGACTCTGCCTAAACAATTTTCTAAACTATTTTGACACTGTTTTGTCGTCCTATTTCCATGTAAGAGCTATTAATATCCTTGGAGCTAGTATATTTAAGGTATACACTTTGGGACATGCCAGGCTACGTTATCGCTAGGGAAAATAATTGGGTCTAGCCTAGGTTTAGGCAAAGCCTAATTCTGCCTTTGATCCCCAGTCCCTCCTACTAGCCCCTTGGAGAGAGAGCTGTATGTGCTCAGAACAGCTACTGTTATACCTGGGCTAATGAAGCCTAGAGCCCAGCTGGCTTAGAACCAGAAGCCTTAACTCCGCTGAGAACAGTGGTGTTGCTACTCATCTCATTATCCTAAGAGTGATGGAGATTGGAGGGGCTGAGGGGAAACAAAAGGTAGGAGAATGGTGGCTGGAATCTTTCAAGAAAAGACCTAGTCTGGAGAGCAGTCATCTTTGCTAGCTCAGGTGCTTTCTTCAATTAGGGGGCTGTGTGTACAGACTTGGGAGGGGCCTGTTTTAGGATAGGAGTGCTGATTCCTCTTCTCCCTGGGCAGAATCCTAATGCGTCTGGCTAGCTGGTGGTGAGCAGGGGTTTTGGGGCCAACGTGGTGGGCTCCCCAAGGAAACCCCTTTGAAGCCAATGGATGCATTCACGGGCTCGGGTCTCAAGAGGAAGTTTGATGATGTGGATGTGGGCTCATCCGTTTCCAACTCAGATGATGAGATCTCCAGCAGTGACAGCGCTGACAGCTGCGACAGCCTCAATCCTCCGACAACTGCCAGCTTCACACGTGAGTGGGCTGCTCCCTCCCGGCCGGCCTGCACCCAAGCAGCAGGGCCCAAGTTGGAAGTTTTGAGAGCAGCTCGGGGATTTGGTTTTAATCACCACCTTCCTACTCTTAGCACAACCTTATTCTTTGGAAGACTTTGTTTCCTAATATCATAGGCTCATCTCGTCTATTGTAGCTGATTTTATTTGTGCAGAATGAGTTGAATTATGTTAAAGGAGAAGGTGCCTGGGCTCTACTTTTTCCCACCAGAGTCCCATGGAGTTCTAGGAAATTGTAGCTCGAGCAGGACGTACATACTTACTTCCTAGACAACTGAGTAACTCCAGACTTCTTAATTCTTATGGCTCAATTAATTCTTGGATACTATAGATCAGTTGTTGCCCGTGGGCCAAATCTAGCCATATGAGCTGGTTTTTGTAAATAAAGTTTTATTGAAACATGGCCACGTTCATTTGTTTACAGATAGTCTGTGATTGCTTTCATGGTGCCATGACAGAGACAAGTAGGTGCAACAGAGACCTTACGAGCTGCAAAGCCTAAAATATTTACTATTTGTCTCGTTACAAAAAATGTTTGCTGATCTCTATTATATAGATCAGTACTGCCCAATGGAATTTTTTGTTATGATAGAAATAGTCTAGGTCTACACTGTCCAGTACAGTAGCAACTAGTCATATGTGGTTATCAAGCATTTGAAATGTGTTGAGTGTGAATAAGGAATTGAATTTTACATTTTAATGAATATACATTTAAATTGTCACATGTGGCTAGTAGCTGCCATATTAGACAGGGTAGCTATAGATTGTTATGTCCTGAAAAGATGACTCAGAGCTCCTCTTCCCAGCTGATGTCTAAAAATAGATTTTGTGGTCATCTACTTAGGTGAAGTCAGCCTAGAGGTAGTGGTTTGGACCAGCAATATTTAAAGTCTCTTCAAACTGCATTTATGACTTGAAAATTAGAAAGGTCCCTAGGAACAGGGAACCCACTTGGAGAAGAAGAGTCGAGAACCTAGCTGGATAAGAAAGAGCAGGGTCCCCAAACAGGCCGATTCTGCTAATAACACCACTCTGTGCTCCCTTCTCCTCAGCCACGTCCATCCTGAAGCGGCAGAAGCAGCTGCGGAGGAAGAATGTGCGCTTTGACCAGGTGACTGTATACTACTTTGCCCGGCGCCAGGGTTTCACCAGTGTGCCCAGCCAGGGTGGCAGCTCTCTGGGCATGGCTCAGCGCCATAACTCTGTACGCAGCTACACGCTCTGTGAGTTTGCTCAGGAGCAGGAGGTGAACCATCGGGAGATTCTTCGTGAGCATCTGAAGGAGGAGAAACTCCATGCCAAGAAGATGAAGGTACCTAAGGGGTCTGGGGTCAGGTGCTTCCTGTGCATCAAGATAGAAACTATTGTTTATTTTTTTTAATTTTTATTGTGATTTGGGTGAAAGCTTACAGAGCAAATTCATTTTCCGTACAACAGTTCATACACATTTTGTCTCGTGACATTGACTGCAATTGCCCACACCTCTCTTCCCACTTCCTTCCCATAGTAATCTCTTCCCTGTGTCCTTCCCTCCTGTGTACTCCCACCCCCTGAACTGTCTTCCTGTGCAAACACTGCCCTTCTGTTCTTTTGTGATTGATCACTCCAAGGAGTGTATCTACCTGATGTAAATGTTCACCCCATATGCCTATCTATTGTTTGGCTGGAAGCCACAGGAGTGAGTTAGTTCAGTTCCAGACCTAAAAGGGTGGCTAGGGTCATATTCTCAGGGGTCTCACCAGGTTCTCTTAGACCAGAAAACTTGGTCTTTTTTTTATGATTTTGACTTTTGTTCCACATTGTTCTATCCCATTGTATCCAGATCTCCTGCACTGATACCCTCCGAGTGGTTGACAGTGGTAGCTGGGCACCATCTAGTTCTTCTGGTCTCATAGTCATCTAGGCTGAGGATCGCATGGTCTACTAGTCCATTGGACTAATTTTTTCCATGCATCTTTGATTTTCTTTGCTCTGGACGAGGAGAGACCCATCGTTCCATCTTGATGGCCGTTTGCAAGCTTTTAAGATCCCAGTCACTACTCACTGAAGTAGGATGTAGAAGAGTGTTTTTGTGTAGTATGTTATGCCAGTTGAGCCTGATGTCCTCTGCGACCATGGTCCTGAGCCCACAGCTCCAACTACTTGCTCCCTCTGGGTAGCTGGCTGTGGCCAGGAAGCCACTACAACCTTGCCCCTTGTCAGCTCTACTATACACCTGGGCATTCTCACGTACATACAAATATGCATGTAGAAACATTATCTGCTAACCCTGTACATGGTCATGAGCACACTATCCCATGCCTAGACATACTTGATTGTTCAGCCTGTCCACTCATCTATCCACCTGTAGATCAATGCTTGCCATCACTGACAACACAGTACTGTACATGCAAAAGGGTTCATCTTTGTTATCTGCACCTCCCATGTACCTCTCTACGTCTTCCTCTTCCTCAGTGCCACCATATTGATCATTCACATTTGGTACACTGCCCTTCCCTTCACCTAAATCGATACTTGCCTCTACCTCTC
This sequence comes from Orycteropus afer afer, assembly GCF_000298275.1. Lineage (NCBI taxonomy): Eukaryota > Metazoa > Chordata > Mammalia > Tubulidentata > Orycteropodidae > Orycteropus > Orycteropus afer. The sequence goes on from NW_006922446.1 coordinate 660,122, forward strand.
TAGCAGTATTCCCTCCCTCCCCTCCTGCCCCAGTAACCATCAAAGAAAGTTTCCTTCCATATATAAACCTTTCCTTGACTCTTTACAATAATGAACTAATACAGTATTTGTCCTTCTGTGATTGACTTACTTCATTCAGCATAATGTCCTCCAGGTTCATCCACGTTATGCAGTGTTTTGCAGATTCTACATTATTCTTTAGGGTTGCATAGTCTTCCATTGTGTGTATGTACCCTAGTTTGGTTATCCATACTTCTGTTGATGGGCACCTCGGTTGTTTCCATCTTTTTGCTATTGTAAATAGTGCTGCAATGAACATGGGTGTGAAAGTCTGTTGATTTTTGACAGTTGTCGTTGGAATGTAAAGAGGTTCCTGCCAAGACTCCAAATCTTTCTAATGAGAAGTTTCAGATTTGGACTCAGGTCTCAGGCTGAGGTTCCTTTGTTTTCACCTCCAGTGGGGAGACAACCAGAGATCACAAAATGGCTTCCCTGAAATTCCCCACCCTCCTAATTTTTAGAAAAGTTTAAAATGTGCATGTGGAGGCATTCAAGTCTGCCACCTCTGGAACCAAGAAAGGATACTGTTTCAGTTGTTGTCAGATGATTGTCCCTTGCTCTGATGCACAGAACAGGTTTTGGATCTTATACTTTCTCTGAAGGAGTTCTGCTGTTTCTATAACCTGTCACCCTGAGTCATAGCTTTCTAGATGCAGTAACAGCATTACCAAATTGTTATTTAGAATCGTACAGTACTGTGCTTTCATCTGATGAAGTATCAGCTTGTCGAGTTGAGGATGTGAAAGGGGCATAGCCAATGCATTTGCACCCTTACCATGTGGTGCTCTACAGCATAGTTGCCACCAGTCTTCAAAAAATTTCCCCCAGAGTCTTGGGTTCCAAATTTGGAGGATACTGCTTGAGGCCTGGCCAAGTTTCTTTTGGGTGCAAAACACGCTCATCCATATAAAAACCAGTGGCTGCATTATATCCAGTGTCTTGGGTGAAATCCTAATAAAACACACCCAAATGTCATAGGGTTGCAGAAGTAGAAGCAGAACATGTAGGCTGACCAGATCTCATTCCTTTCTTCTTTTGAGAGCTTTAAATCTGCTTCCCTCAGCCTGCTTCTGAAGCCTTACACCTGTTTTTCTAACAAGAACAACATTCAGAATTCTCTTCTGTCTGAGGAATTCCATCACTGACCCCATCCCCTTCCCTGCTGCTATGGCAACAGCTGGGCAGGGGGCTTGGTTCCCTCTCCCTAGAAGATAACTCCCATCTCCTACATCTGGTAGAGGAATGACCTGTCAAAGCAGCAACCATCCTGATCTGTGCCCCCCACCTCCCCACACAGGAGGTCTAGGGGCAAAGCCAGGCAAACCCAAGACTGAGTTACAGGATTCCTACTTATTAGCAGATTAAGTGAGCCAGTAGCAATGGTGTCATCTTATATATCTTTAGATGTCAAGAGAAAACCTTTACTTTGCCCTTCCTGGGCCCAGTTTGTGCTTTTCTTCAAACTTTTTCCTGTCTTTAGTACCCTGTAGGTGAGGATGGTTGTTATTGTTGTTGGTTGTGGAGTCTGACTCATGGTGACTTCACATGTGCAGAGTAGTGTTCGCTCCACAGTTTTCAAGGCTGTGACCTTCTGGAAGCAGATCATCAGGCCTTTCCAGGTGCCTCTGGGTAGGTTTCAACCACCAACCCTTCAATTAGTAGTCTAGGGCTTAACCGTTTCTGCCACCCAGGGACTCCTGTAAGGGAGGCAGTTGGTCTCAAAAATATGTATTTGGCATTTTTCATACACCAGTTAATGCTTGTTTTCCATTTGGGCTGCCATCACCAATAGGTATTTGGTGTTCTGCAGTTTTAGTTACCTATAATTTTTCTAATGCTTTTAATATATGTGTGTGTTATATTTTGGCCTTTTACCTACGTAGAATTCATTATTACGAATGGTGTGAATTGGGAATCTAATTTTCTTCCTTTTCGAAAGAATACCCAGTTGTTCCAATACTGTTTAATGGCTTGAAGATTCCTCGCTGAAAGGCCACCTCTATCAAGATGTATTAAATTCTCATATCTACATGAGTTTCTTTTTTTTTTTAATTTTTATTGTGATTTGGGTGAAAGTTTACAGAACAAATTCATTCTCCATACAGCAGTTCATACACATTTTGTTTCATGACATTGACTGCAATTCCCCATAGTGTAACAGCTCTCTTCCCACTTCCTCCCTGTAGTTACCTCTTCCCTGTGTCCTTCTTTCCTATGCATTCCTGTCCCCTGAGCTATCTCCCTGTACAAATACCACCCTTCTGTTCTCCCATAATTGATCATTGTAAGGAGTGTATCTCCCTGATGTAAATGTCCACCATATGCACCTATCTGTTGTTTGGCTGGAAGCCACAGGAGTGAGTTCAATTCCAGGCCTAAAGGCCAACTAGGAACCATGGTCCCTGGGGTTGTACCAAGCTCTGTCAAACCAGTAGGCCTGGTCTTTTTTTTTTTTATGATTTTGAGTTTTGTTCCACATTGTTCTTCCACTCTATCCAGGATCTCCTGCACTGATCCTTATCCGAGTGGTTGACAGTGGTAGCTGGGCACCGTCCAGTTCTTCTGGTCTCATGGTCATATGGGCTGAGGATTGCATGGTCCACTTGTCCCTTGGACTAATCGTTTCCCTGCGTCTTTGGTTTTCTTCATTCTTCTTTGTTCTGGATGAGGAGCATCTAGATGCAATTACTCTATTGAGATGGCCACTTGCAAGCTTTTAAGTCACTGCTCACCAAAGTAGGATGCAGAACGATGTTTTTGTGTAGTATGTTATGCCAGTTGAGCCTGCTGTATCCCACAGCTGTGATCCCAAGCCCACAAGTCCAACACCTTGCTCCATCAGAGTGGTTGACAGAGGCTAAGAAGGTATCGTAACTTTGCTTCCTATTAGGTCTGTTTATATGGACATTTTTACAGCACATGCAGATATGTATGTACTAACACTGTCGATCCGCCTTATATATGTTCATGGGTATATTGTCTTTTGCCTCAACATACTTGATCATTCAGCCTGTTTACCCATCTGTTTACCTGTAGATTTATCTTTGTTGTCTGTATCTCTCTTTATCTTCCTTTTGTGTTACTGTGTTGGTCACTCAGTTTGGTATATTGCTTTTCTCTTCACCCAAATCAGTACTTGTCTCTTACCTATCTAGCAGTTTTCCCTCCCTTCCCCTTCCATCCCTGGTAACCAACAAAGAAAGTTTCCTTCCATATGTAAATCTTTCCATGACTTTTTACAATAATGAACTGATACTATATTTGTCTTTCTGTGATTGACTTATTTCACTCAGTAAAATGCCCTCCTGGTTCATGCACATTATGTGGTGTTTCGTGGATTCTACATTATCGTTTAGCATTGCATAGTATTCTGTTGTGTGTATGTACCATAGTTTGGTTATCCATTTTTTTTTGATGGGCACTTAGATTGTTTCCATCTCTTTGCTATTGTGAATAGTGCTGCGATGAACATGGGTATGCATATATCTGTTCTTGCCCTGGCTCTCACTTCTTTAGGGTATATACCTAGTAATAGGATTGCTGGATCAAATGGTATTTCTATTTCCAACTTTTTAAGGAATCACCATACTGCTTTCCACAGTGGTTGTATCATTTTACAGTCCCACCAGCAGTGTATGAGAGTCCCAATCTCTCCACATCCTCGCCAGCGTTTGTTATTTTCTGTCTTGTTGATCTTTGCTGTTAGTGCTGGGGTAAAATGATTTTGGTCTGCATCTCTGTGATAGCTAATGATCGCAAACATTTCTTCATGTTTGTTAGCTGCCGGAATATCTACTTTGGTGAAGTGTCTGTTCATGTCTTCTGCCCAGTTTGTAACTGGATTATTGTCTTTGTAATGTCATGGTGTTGGAGTTTTCTGTGAATTTTAGAGATGAGTCCCTTTTCAGATAACGTTGTTGCTGAGTATTTTTTCCCAATATGTAGGTTCTGTTTTTACTCTTTTGGAGAACATGAGTTTCTTTCTATTGTATCTCTAATCTCTTACCTTTGATAGGGTAACAGAAAGGATGATGATGAGGATGCCAGCATTGCTGACATAGACAGGAATGACCCCCAGATCTACAGAAAGGCCTAATAGTTGGCCTGCCTGATACAGATTAGGGAACCCCAGAAATCCCATTTTACTTTTCTCCTCATTTCTCCATTACCCTCCCTGCCTGCCCCCTAAATAAAAACCCCAAACTAATACCCCATATATAGCTTATTATGCACGTTATTGCATCATCTCTCTCCTAGGAGTTATTCCTTTACTAGCGCTACTCTGTGGTTGTCTGATGAAATAAACCAACACCGCCAGTTACTTGGCTTTCACACTGCTAGCAGCTTCCAGAGCCCCAGGGATTATGAGGCCTCATTTTCTTTACTTGAATTCTCCAGTGAGTTTTCAAAATTCATTCAGCCACAGATTCTCTTCAACTAAGATTCCCTTTCCTGGTTCTCTTTTCATCTTAGAACCCAAATGTCTGCCTGTAAATAGTGTATACTCAGTATTATACATACCACTTTACCTCAGATACACCTTATCTTTGAAAGCAAGTGAAAAAGGATTAGAAAGGAAAAAGAATACATTTCTTTTGGGCCAGCGCATTTTCCCATCTCCCAATAGAATGAGGCTCTGCTGTGTAGGCATAGATAATTGTTCACACTGTGGGGATTCAGGTTCATTGAAGACGACCTGATGACCTTGTTCTATACGTTAATGTGTCCTTTTTCTTACGTGGTTTTGGGTTCAATGGGGTACAATTTAATGGATGTTTTGCAAGGTTATCTTGTAAAACATCCTTTCACTTGCATCCAAGGACCATCATTTTCCTCTGTGTTAGGGGGCAAGGGAGCCTGTGCTAAGGGAAACAAGACTGGGAATGATGTGTTTATAGGCGTAGGTTATCTTCTGGATGAGAAGGTAAGGCAGGGGTTTGATGTCCCTTGTGTTGACAGGGTAGTGTTAGAATCGCATCAGGCCACCTGTTTCAGGATGTAGTCTCTTGACCTATACTATACAATATGTTATGTGTATTGAGTGCTAACCAGAATGCTGGCGGTTCAAACCTACCAGCGACTCCTTGGAAGGAAGACTGGCAATCTACTTCCGTACAGATAACACCTCAGAAACCCAAGGAGGGGTCGCTATGAGTCGTATCGACTCAACAGCAGTGAGTATGGTATAATAGTATATGGTATAAGTGCCTATTTAAATTTAATTAAAATTAAATAAAATTCAAAATTGTGTTCCTCAGTTGCACTAGCTGGATTTCAGGTACTCAGTAGTTGCATGTAGCCAATGGTTGACTTTATTGTATGGCTCCATCACCGTAGAAAGTTCTAGAGGACAGTGCTGCTCTAGAAAGTCACTGTGAGGATGCTCAGGAGGCTAACCTTTTCACTCTCGGCAGCTGACCAAGAATGGGACAGTGGAGTCAGTGGAGGCTGATGGCCTGACCCTCGATGATGTTTCAGATGAAGACATTGATGTGGAAAATGTGGAGGTGGATGATTACTTCTTCCTGCAGCCTCTGCCCACCAAACGGCGACGGGCCCTGCTGAGGGCTTCTGGGGTCCACCGCATCGATGCTGAAGAGAAGCAAGAGCTTCGAGCCATCCGCCTCTCACGGGAAGAGTGCGGTTGTGACTGTCGACTGTACTGTGACCCAGAAGCATGTGCCTGTAGCCAGGCTGGGATTAAATGCCAGGTCAGTCCAGGTTGGCCTGAGATGGTATCTGCACCAGGGCCATGGGGGTGTGGTGTAGGTGCAGTGAGCATAGGAGGCTGCCCATCCAGGGGTGGGTTCCCTGTAACTCTGAACACTCCCCAGTTCTACAACCTTCTCTGTCACCAAAGAAAACAAGCATGACAGGAATCTCAGGCTTTGGGAATACCTATTATCTTTTCTGTGTTTCACACCTCAGGTCATAGGAAGCCACTCAGCAAACAAAGGAACAGGGATTACTATGTTTAACCTTTAGTGGCAATTCCTTAAATACTGACTAACTCTTTGAGAGAAGATGAAGCTGAGAAATGAGGTGGGCCTGTAGACTCTATCTGCACACACTTATTCAGAGTACTGTTACTTCAGTTCTGTACAAATCAAAATCATTTTCAGGTCCTGTAATTCAGGACCATGGAGTTTCTGGGTAGCACAAACACTTGAGGCGGTTGGCTGCTAACTGAGGCCGGAGGTTTGAGTCCATAGGCACCGTGGAAGAAAGACCTGGTGATACACTTCCAAAAAAATTAGCCATTGAAAACCCGATGGAGAATAGGGGAGGAACAACTCAGAAAAGGAGGGTGAGAATGGTTGCACAATTTGAAGAATGTGTCACTGGATTGTATGTGTAGAAACTTGAATTGGTACATGTTTTTGCCTGTGTGCAGCCATACTGTGTGGAGGTATTGTGGGTTTGGTTCCAGACCACTGCTTTCACAATGAAGCGAGTGATAAGAATATTTGGCTTTCCTAATACATATAAAAGTTACGTTTATACTTTAGTCCATTAAGTGTGCAAGAACATTATGAAGAAGTTTGAAATGTTGTACAAATTACCAAAATGTGACAGAGACATGAAGTGAGCCCATGCTGTTGGAAAAATGGCTGAGTCCTTGTTGGTGAATTTATCCTAACCAACCTTTTCTTTCTTATTTTTAGAGAGATAACAAATAGCTGTAGCAAATCTGGCCAAATGTGCTTTTCAGACTGAAGTCCCATAATGACTCAGTCTGTTACACACAGACCTGAGGAAAGTCCTAAGAATTGATGGAACTGGAGTGGAGAGTTCTACAAGTTGATATTGTAGAAGACTGTATATTTGTATATGCTTATTTGCTTACTTGGGTTTTTAATTTTTATTTTTTGCTGTGTTTTTGTCTTTCTTTTGGGGGTCCAAAAAGTAGATAAGGAGGTAGAAAGCATTTCCTTTCAGATATTCCTGGTCTAAATGCATTATCTTGGTAATTGCTTCAGAACTAAGCTGGCCTGGTCAACCCTCAGTGAAGAAATAAAGCACACTGGCCGTTCTTTTGTTTGAACCTTCACTCGAGAGCCTTAGCAAACTAAGGCACTTTTGCTTAGTTTCCCCAGAATGTATTGCTTTGGACTAGCAAGATCTTCCAGACACTTTCTCATGCCTGTGATTGCAGAAGGCATTAGGCTTGGACCCCAGCCTTTTGTTCTGTCTCAGTAAACCAGGTAAGTTCTGGAAAGGTCTCTGAGGCACTTAAATTTCTTCTGCTCTGAGAACTGTACTGTCAGCATTCAGAAAGATGGCATCTCTGGATTTTTTAACTGGAGGGGCCCTCTGCCGGTTTTTGTCCACCTTTTGTATAGAATTGGAAACAAAGCCCTAGAGAGATAAATGACTTTCTTGGGGGTCACACCACTAATGAATGGCTGAGCTGGAATTGAAATGCAAGTGGTTTAATAACTCATCTAGTGCTGGTAGCTCACACTGCATGTTATGTTTTGAATTGGTTGCTTCTCTTCTTGTAGGAAGACCTCAAATGACAAGTGGCCTTGTTTGCCAGATAATATCTCCTATCTCCATTGTCAGATGTGTTAATCTCATCTTGCCTCAACTCCCTTGTCCACTCCCTCAGGTGGATCGCATGTCCTTTCCATGTGGCTGTTCCCGGGACGGCTGCGGGAACATGGCTGGACGCATTGAATTTAATCCAATCCGGGTCCGGACTCATTACCTCCACACTATCATGAAGCTGGAGCTAGAGAGCAAGCGGCAGGTGAGCCGCCCACCAGCCCCGGACGAGGAGCCCTCACCCGCTGCCAGCTGCAGTCTGCCAGGAGCAGAGGGCTCTGAAACACAGGACTTCCAGGAGTTCATTGCTGAGAACGAGACAGCAGTGATGCACCTGCAGAGCGCAGAGGAACTGGAACGGCTTAAGGCTGAGGAAGACTCCAGTGGCTCAAGTGCCAGCCTGGACTCTAGCATCGAGAGCCTGGGTGTGTGCATCTTGGAGGAGCCCCTGGCTGTTCCTGAAGAGCTGTGCCCGGGCCTCACGGCCCCCATTCTCATCCAGGCTCAGCTGTCCCCGGGCTCTTCCGTCCTGTGTTTTGCCGAGAACTCGGATCATCCAACTCCTTCAACAGTGAACAACCCATCCTACTTGAACAGTGGGCCCCTGGTCTATTATCAGGTGGAGCAGAGGCCAGTCTTGGGGGTGAAAGGAGAGCCTGGTACAGAAGAGGCCCCACCCCCTTTCCCCAAGGAGAAGGATCTCAATGTCTTCTCTCTCCCCGTTACCTCACTGGTGGCTTGCAGCCCCACAGACCCAGCTGCCCTCTGTAAATCAGAGGTGGGGAAAACACCCACTCTTGAAGCGCTATTGCCTGAAGATTGTAACCCTGAGGAGCCTGAGAATAATGACTTCCACCCCTCATGGTCCCCCTCAAGTCTCCCCTTCCATGTGGACAGTGAAGAGGGCTGTGGGGTGGAGAAGACCTCCCAGCAGAGTGAGGACCGGCCCCCTGAGGACTCTGCACTAGAACTCCCTCTGACAGTGTGATGTGGGGTGGAGAGTCTGTCTCTTACCCATCCTCTATATTTATTCTCTTATTTTATCTAACGCCATTTCAAATCAAAACTGTAGAAGCAGCCACTGCTCCCATGTTATTTCATTGGGGTCTGTGGGGAACGGGTGGGAAAGGACTGTTTGTACAAGTATTTTTTAAAAGAGAAACAGAACCAAGGAGAGCAACCCCAGCTTTGATCTGGGAGCAGGGTCTTAGGCAGAGGAGGCTGCACAGTGCTGAATACTGAGCTTTCTGGGCCATTGGAACAAAGAACTAGGATCCAACAGGAGAAGCTGGGTAACTCAAGCAGCTGTTCTTTACGTAGGGACCAGAACACAGTATGAACATCACGGCAAAACCCCTTCTCTCCTGAGCTCCAAATGGGGTACAAACTCCTTTCTCAGTGATTACTCTGATACCCCATTTTGGTGTATCATTGTAATACAATTGGAAATGTCCTCTGGTCAAATCTGGAGGGGGTGGAAGGGTGTCCACTTCTGTATAAAACCTCCAGGATTTATAAAAATCTAACTTGCCCTTCTCCCACCCCCTTTTTGGTAGTAAATAGTTAGTATTTGACACGTTTGCTGTCTCTGACCTGTTCCCCACACTGGGGAATTCCTGGTCTATAACTTGAAATGTTTCTTTCACAGGTTCTTAGGTACTAGAGTTAAACTTGTCTATTTTGTCCTTTTCCCCATCCTTTTTCCTTTGGAGAGAAAGAGCTAGGTTGGATGCAGACATGGGTTAAAGAGCCGGGGTCTTCTCTATGTCTAATGCTAGCTGTCGGCAGCTTTCGGTTGGGACGCACACATACCGTGGGAGGCTTGTGTGGGGCATCAGCTGTATCCAAAGGAGGCAGCAGGAACAGGCTGCTGTCTGGAGAGGTGACTTCATCTGGGCCGTGCTTGCTTTTTCAGCCAGGATTTTTTTTCCTCTGAGAGATCTGAGCTTAATGGAAGGTAGGATGTGGCAGTCAAGGTCACCGACTAGCTTTTCTTCTTTTTTTCTGTACCTGCCCTCACGGTCCTTCTTTGATGTACAGGGTTAGAGGGTTCTATTCCAGTTCACCCCCATGAACCCCTCCCCACACTGATGGCAGATAAAAATGGGAGGCCAAACCAATTCCCAAATGCCACATACAACCCTCTGAAAGTAACCTTTGAAGCCTGTAGAGTGGGATTTGAATTCACTTCTTAACTGTTAGGGGTATGGTTCCTGCTCCCCTTCCATCCAGCCTGTGCTGCAGGATCTGCATCATCAAACACTACTGAATTCTTTTTTGTTAGCACAGTTACTTTGCCTCTCTTTAAAACGGGGCAGTAGGAAACAAAACGGTATTCTCTATCGTCCTTCACACCACGCTCCACTTCCGGTATGGTTTATAAACAGGAAAGAAAATAGCGAGAAAAATTTTATTTTGTAAGGAGGGGTTAACTGTTCCTACTAACATTGCCCATGAAGCACCATCTTTCAGGATATTAAGGCCCTGGTGTCTTAAAACCACCTTCACGTGAGTTGTAGCATTTCGCCACTAAAACCTCTATACCCTGAGCCTGAAAGGCTTTGTGCTTAATATGGCTCTCTTAACCCATTCTGCCCCTCTAGTCATTCTCGTTTTTGTTTGGATGGGAGTTCTTAAGTATGTAGGTCCTCATAGCTCCGCAGCCTCATGGAACAGTTCAGAGTCTAAGTACCTGAGCTCTGGATGCTATCCTGAACTCAGCTGCACTCCCTACCTTAGCCTGGTACCCTCCAATACAAGACTGATGCTGAAGTGTGACTTCAGTTAGCTCTAGGGAGAAAAGAATCTTTTTGAAAGTTTCTGTTGGAAGCGGAGTGTGAGCTCCACACACTCCCTCCTCAGGAGGGCTCCCACCTCATCTAGGAAGGTGGACTCCAGCTGCTCAGTGAGAGATACATTAGCCTTTGGAATGAATCCAGGAGTTTGAATCTGTAATTACTTAACCTATTCCCAGCCCAGAAGATATTTTTCTGAAAAACTACTTTCTTAATGTAAGCCTGTCTCTTCATTAACTACAATTCTGATGCATACTGATCCTAAGCTTCTGAATGCTAAATGTTAACATTTAGCATTAACTGTCCTGTCAAGCAAAGGGCCTTTTCTGCAACCTAGTCCATCTCATTTCTGGTGCTACCTGAGTTGGACAGGAGAATTAGGGTTCATGGTTGCTGGCCTCTGGTCACAGAAGCTAGGCCTCTGGTCACAGAAGCAGACAGCTCCAATCCCGTTCCGTCTAGCTCTGGACAGAAAGAGGACTTTGCAACTCGCATTATTTTCCAGTCTCCTTTCTCACATACTGTACACAGGTAGTATTTTCAGTGTGAATCCAAAGCTTGTCTGGTTCTTGGAAAAAAAAAAATTTTTTTTTTTTTTTGCCTTTAGGTCCTTCACATTGTGATAATGCTGTATTTAAAGAGAATATTTAAATGTAATATTAAAGAAATATTCAAAAGGATGGTGTGTTAATTCTTTTTATCTTTGCAGGCCCTGACTCAGTTACTCGTTAGAGAAAATATGCTTCTCTAGCTTTGTATATAAAAGTAATTAGGCCAGTTAGGGATTAATGTTAACACTGAAAACGTTTCATGATGGAAGAGTACAGTCTTCTCTTCGAGCATCAGGAGCTCTTGAGCCGCAGCAGGCCCCCCTCCTGCCCTGCTGGAGCCCTGCCCTGTGGCTCGGACTCTGCTCTTGGGTCTCGTTTTCTCGTTCCATTAACTTCGTATGTATGAAAGTCTCCATTCCTATCAGGACATCTTAAGGTGCGCATCAAGAGGACCAGCTTCAAATCAATTCGTAACTGCCATCCCTAAGAAGGTTCTATCTCAACCAGTCGTTCCCCCGTTAATTGGGTTAGATCAGTCTTGTAAAAGGAGCCTTAGCAAAGTGGTTATGGTGTGCATAAGTAATTTCCAGCATCTAGTTTCAATCAGTCTTTAATTGAGTTGAAAAACAGTGTTTCATGCATTTATAATAAGTTACTACAAGTCACTGATGTACACGTACAAACGTTAAACCTAACTTACTATCTCGATGTAGACCTCTCCTGGGCTCCCCAGGCAGGCAGTAAATTAGTACCTTACGGGTCTGATCCAGGGCTCAAAGAAGGCAGCCACTGCCAGTTACAGTTGGATTGCTGCAACACAGGAGGTAGCCAAGAGTTTAACATCCACAGGGCTGTGCTACGGCCCAGAAATTAAGACAAGGGAGTAAAGGCTGTAAACACTAGTGAAGGGGTCAAGTAGCACTTTGCTTCCTTCTCCATTAAAATGTTCCCATAAGTTATCACCTTTTTTGTTTGTTTTTAAATTAAGGTCAACTTTACAGGACAAAGGATTTGAAAAGGAATGGTTAGCCCATGCCAGTGAAGACAAAATCCCTACTTTTGGTCATCTCATGACAACATCAAAGTGCATACAGACATAGAAGTGCTCTGGTTTAGTGCTATTTCTAGCAGCTAGAAATTGTCTTTACCCTGGCCTCCCTCCCCCACCAAAAACCCCCCACAGCTGTAAAGAACATGGCAGTGGATGGGTGTTAGGTCAAATAAGAATTCCCACCTGGGGTAACAACTCACTTCCTAGGACCTAAACTTTACACATCACAGTAAAAGCCTAGTACACAGGCCACTGCCAACTCCAGCCAACTGTGAGAAAGCTGGGATGACACCTCACATGGGCCAGCTCTGGCAAAAGGGTTTCAGCTCTAGCTGTAAGGGGAATGTCTGCAGCTCTCATACGGGGACCACACAGACACCTGTGGCACCTCCTCCTCTGCCACGCACACACCCTGCTGATGTGCTGTCTGGTCCCACGCTGCTGTATTATGTGACTGCAGGACAGTGCCATCCGTTCCATGGTTCACTCAGCGCCTTGTCCCAACATAGTTGGTAGAAAACAGGACCACGTTGTGCAGCAAAAGTGACAGCTCAGCTTCTGAAAACACCAATATTAGTGGTTTGGTCGGGGAACAATCTGCCTCCTGAGTACCTTGGAACCCAGGGTTTGATACTGGAGGCAGGACACCAAGTGTGAGGTGTGTGTAGCATTAATAGGTGGTGGCTCTCAAATCCTGCCTCGTTGCAGCCTCTGCATGCATGCTTGTCTTCTATATATTCAGATCAACCCAGTCTCTCTCTTGATTCTCATGTGAAACGGCAGAAAATTCAGAGGCAGTAATGGTATAAACATCATTGTTACCTTGGGATTCATCTGGTAGAACCCTGTGCTCTGGGGACATTTCTCAGCTCCAAGGAGACTACTAAGCCTATCCTAATACCCAAAGGCCTAGGAAACATTGAGAGCCAGAGGTGGCAAACAGGAGATCCACAGGCCTAATAGCCACCTCACAATACAGTTTTGTTTAGTCAGTAGAATGCTTTTGTTTTGAATCTACATGCCTTTCAACCAGTGGATCTCAACTGGCAATTCTGCCCCCCAGAGGGCATTTGGCCACATCTGGAGACATTTTTGGTTGTCACAACTAGGGTGGGGAGATGCTACTGGCAACTAGTGAGTAGAGGTCAGGTATGCTACTAAACATCCTATAATGTATAACCCCTAAAACAAAATGTCGACAGTGCCAAAGTTGAGAAACTCTGCTTTAGACTAGCATGTATTCACTCTCATGTCACCACAGGCCCTACTACTCCCTCTTGTGTTGCAGAGTCTATTTCATTAACTGTCTGGACCCTGTGGGCATGTGAGTTCATGTTTCAATCAGATGTACGGTAGGTAAGGGTCTCACAAGTACTCAATAGCTGCTGCTGTTATGTGCCGTCGAGTTGGACCCAACTCATAGCGACCCCTCCTTGGGTTTCTGAGGCAGTATCACTATGGAAGTAGATTTCCCCATCTTCCTTCCAAGGAGTGGCTGGTGGGTTTGAAACGCCAGCCTTCTGGTTAGAAGTCAAGTGCCTTAGGCACTATGCTACACCCCCAAATAATCTCGGAATAGAATGCAATGGTGTGAATTTCAGTGGCACCACCACTGGCATCTGTCTTACCTTTTAGGCTGCAGGAAATCTGCAGCCATTCTCCCAGCCAAATTCGACATCTGTCTTCAGCAATATGTGTAGAATTCAGGCCGCGAAGATAACAGGCCTATGCCACCCAGAAGAGAAACGGTGCTTAATCATCACAGAGTTAAGCACACCAAGGAAGTGAAAATTCGTAATAATCCTAAATCTCCTTTAAATAAGTTGTTGCTATTGTGTGCCCACGAGTTGATTCCAACTCACAGCAACGCTATAGTGACCATATAGGACGGAGTAGAACTGCCCCATAGGGTTTTCTTAGGCCTGAAATCTTCACAGGAGCAGATCAGTAAGTCTTTTCTCCCACAGAACAGCTTCTTGTTGTTGTTATTTGCCATCGAGTCGGCCCCGACTCATAGTGACCCCTCCCTGGGTTTCCGAGGCAGTATCACTACAGAAGTAGGATTGCCCAACCTTCCTTCCGAGGAGTGGCTGGTGGGTTTGAACCGCCAGCCTTCTGGTTTGCAGTCAAGTACCTTAGGCACTATGCTACCAGAGCTCCCAGCTAGTGGGTTCAAATCACTGATCTTTCAGTTCACAGCTAAGAACTTAACCAGTGAGCCGTCAGGGCTCCTTTTAAATAAGTTATGCAAGTTAAATAAGTTACAACCTCACTCACTTGCACCATGGCAATGTGGGCAGGTTTCGGTTTCTCTCATTGTGCGCACGTGCTGGAGGAAAAGTCCATAAACTGCTGATGGACAAGATGACAAGGAAAGAGATCTATATAATCTCAAACAACAGGCCTAGAGTACAGTATCTTTGGTTTCTGAAGTACCAGAAGGAAGAAACAAACGAAAACCACTATGGGTAAGTCCTTCCCACTAGTTAAACTGAGTGAGAAAAAGACATAGCAATGAGTTAAGAGAAGACCTTGAGCTTCGATACAACAAACAAGACAAGGAGCCCAGCCTCCATAAGCTCAAAAGCCCACCAAGAGTTGAGAGTTGATGTTGCAGTCAAGTTCTTACTGATTTCACTTCTTGAGCAGTCAGGTCACCGACCCCCAGCTTTGCCAACGCTTTGTCCAGGTGATGAATCACAGCGGTGTGTTTCTTCAAACGGCTTCTCAACAAGAAGGGAGGCAGGTGAGGTGTGAGAAGCATGGCCCTGCTCAAGGCTTTCTGTAAAACAGCATAGAGAAAGTCAACATGCTATTACTTCATGCCAAGACTTGATGCAAGGTGAGGCTGTGTGGAAAAGAGAAGGGCTCAAAGTGCTCACCAACTGCAAAGCCTGAAGATGGTTCATGCCCAGAGGATGGTTAGAGAAACAATCTCTCAAAGCCAGGATATCATTGACGTTTGGCTGCGTACCATGCTGTATCTTAGAAGAGGTAAGAGATGGGCAGATGTTAGGGAAGTCCTGACGAGCTCTCTTTCCTAGTTGAGTGTAGCTGGATCTAACAAGATTCCTGGTTTGTGGGAAGGTTCAACTGGGAGAGTACCTTGCTGCACAGCTCTGCCAGATGCCACCGGAGTCCTGCATCAGCAATGACAGGGACGGTCTTTTCTAAAGAACTAAGGATTTCTGGATGGGACTGCTTCTGGAGAGCATGATAGATATCTAAGAAATCTCTTTGTTGCTTAGGGGTCCAGAAGTGCCGAATCAGTAGTTGCCTAGGAAACAGGTACCTAAAAGGAAGAGGAAGCACCAAGTCATTTGCTGAAACAGGCATCTTTCAAAGAAAGCCAAGAAAGCAAGCATTTGGCAGACATGAACACTAGGAAGAAGCGATGGAGACATGACTTCCCTGCCTCATTGTTCTTTTTCATGAATGAGTCTCAGACCAAAATTCAAAGATACACAGAAGCACAATTTCAAGCAGCATTACTGAGGTATGTGAAAGGAAGCAGTGGTAGACTAGCCCAGCATGCAGCGATCACGTAAAATGAGATGTGAAGAATGTGCTTTGGACAAAGTTGAACAGGGCTGCAGACAGAGCTAGAAACTATATGTGATGTTGACAGCTTCACACTGTGGCATAGTCCTTTTGACGTGTACATGGTATAAAAGCAGTGATGCATTTGTTTACTTGTCTACATGTGCAGTGCTTATATAACATGGCCACAAATTCCTTGACATGCCTCTTGCTGAGAAACCAAACCTAACCCACTGCCATCGAGGTGATTCTGACTCAACCCCCAAGGTGTTTCCAAGGCTATAAATCTTTATGGAAGGTGATTGCCTCATCTTCCTCCCATGGAGCAGCTGGTGTGTTTGAACTGCCAACCTTCTGGTTAGCAGCCAAATGCCTTACTATGCCACCACAGCTCCTTTTCTCTTATTGAGAGATGGGGGTCTATATTCCCTTTTTTAGACTTGGGTAACTGCTTCAACCAATGGAATACAGTAGAAATGCTTCTATGTGACCCCCCACAAGGCTAGATTCTAAAAGACCAGGCAGCTTCTGCTTGTTCACTAGAGCACTCACTCTATAACCCAGAATTGCTATGTACGAAGTTCCACTACCCCAATGCCGCCATATTGAAAGGACAACATGTAGGCACTCTAGGTGACAGTTCCAATCTTCCAGTCATCCCCACCAAGGCCCAGACATATGATTGACCTTGGACTAGTCCACTCACCAGCTAAATACCATGGAGGGGTCTCTGTCAACACCACACGGAGCAGAGAAATCAATCACCCACCTGGATCCTGCCCAAATTCCTGACCCACAAAATCATGAAATGGTTTTAAGCTATTAAGCTATGGGGCTGTTTGTTATATAGCAATAGATAACTGAAATATAAAATAAATATAAAATGCTTTTATTTTTCCCTAAAGGAAAATTTATCCCAAATTGGTATGCCTCTTGGAATTGGGCTGCTGCCTCCCGGGATGATGGAGTAGGCCATCATCGTATGTCACAACACACAGGGCAGCTGAGGGAGGGAGAGTCTGGGCCACCCACAGGTGAAATCATCTCACTTACCCCTGTTACTGAGTGGCTTTTATGAACCTTGGGATAATGAGAAGATGGGAGCAGGAAGTTTGATAACCTCTGCCTAGCTTCTGAAATGGAAAGCTCTTCTTAAAATAATGTTTCATTAAAAAAACAAAACAAAACTACACATCTTCAAGATGCTGGGGAGATGGAAGACTGTACTCACATTAGCAAGAAGACCAGGTAGTTGGCAAAGGGTGGGATGGAAATGATACCTAGGAAAAGACACTTGGTGACGTCTCGGCGGAACTAAGCAGAAATAAACACAGATGTGGTTTTAACCCAGGTAAGTTCTTAGCATAATGGACCATCCCGCCATCCCGCTGTGCAGTAAACTTCTATCATAGCCTAGAAAAAGGCCAAGGTTATTTCTAGCTACATATACATGGTAAGTTTCTTGAGGATAGAGCCTCGGATTTGTTCACTTTTGTATCCCAAATAAGGTCTAGTACCAGGCCTGACATTATACCAAATCCCACAATGATTTCTTCCGGATATGCAGAATGGGTCCACTAAATACTACTTTCCTGCTACCCTCTGGATCCTTCCAGATTTTTACATGTTAGGAAATGAACTGGACTTTAGTGTTCACATCTTTTATTCAGAAAGTATGCCAGAAACTCTCTGGAACTGTGCTATGGAAGGCTATAACTCTGAATGAACCTGAAACTAACTCTGACAAATCATCTCACGCTCTCATTCAGTTCAACACTTTGATCTCACGGCAAAGGGCTTAAGTTTGATTGATGGTGAAAGAGAGAGAGAGAGAAAAAAAAAATGAGATCTTGATTCACTTTATTGACTTCACCATCAACTTCTGGCTAGCTGTCCCTGGCCCATACCTGTCTCAGATGCTCCATCTCCCGGTAGGAAAGTTGATGAAACTTTATATTGTGCTTCCACATAGTTGCTTTTATTCTTCTAGCCTTTTTGGCATCAGCCCATAACATCCGCAATCCTGCCTCATGAAAGCAGAGCACAGAGTGTGACGTTATCCCTGTTTGCATCTTAACGCAGATTCCTAATCCATGTTCACCCACATGCACACATACTTGTCCCGCCCCAATTCTCAGTAACAACTTCAAACTAGGTAACCTGAAACACTTAGGAGCCCAACCTGTATCTCTTTTCTCATCTCTCTCCCACCCCCGCAGCACATCACCTCTCTTCCAGCCAAGATGGGCTTCTGTGATCTACTGTGGAACGGTCTCCCTTTTCTGGGTCATTAAACACTCCCTTTTTAAACATCAAGATTCAAAGCTCCCCACCCACGAGTCTGGCTCAGTTAACCCTACATATATTCCCTGGCCAGATTAGCATGAACACACTCCCTCTCTGGAACACTTTTATAATTACGGCAATGAGTCATATTTGTAAGATTAGCTTTTTAATCTTCATTCTATGATAATGCTTATATTTAACTAATTCTTTAGTTTTACAAAATGCTTTCATGTTTATGAATGAAATGATACAATGACTAGAGTGACATCCAAAAAATCCAGAAAGTGGCAAAACAGATGACACGATTGCTGGCCGGGAGCTGGTAATGAATAAGGTGAAGCTGAGTCTATGAAAGCTTATTATACTATCCCCTCTTCTGTTACTATTCCACAATAAAAAGGTAAAAATAAACCAACCAAAATGCTTTCAGACCCTTTTCTCACTCAATTCTAATTACAAACCTGGGAGTAGACATGGTAGACATGAGGGCAGACAAAGCAGGTATTCTAATCTCCACTTTACAGAAAAGGATAAGCAATTTGTGCAAGTCCATGAAGCTAGTAATAATGCTGATAATATTCAGTTTACAATGTGGTAGTTGATTACAATTAACGTTATGGTCTAAGTATAAGGTATAATAATCTCCTAGAACTAACATTTACTGAACACTTATTATAGATCAGATCCTAAGTACTTTACATGTATCTATTGACTTACTTGATTTATTAAATGTAATGAATTTGACTGTGACTCATAATGACCCTGTATGACACAGCAGAACTGCCCCCATAGGGTTTCCAAATCTATAAATCTTTATAGAAGCAAACTACCACATCTTTCTCCCATGGAGAGGAGAGCTGGTGGGTTTGAACCACTGACCTTTTGGTTGGCAGCTGAGCACTTTTAACCGCTGCGTCATCAGGGCTCCCTATGTTGTAAATAGGTAGGTTCTACAGGCATATCTCAAAGATATTGCAAGTTCAGTTCCAGACCACCACGATAAATTGTGTATCGCAATAAAGTGAGGCATGGGAATTTTTGTTTCCCAGTGCCTTAGGAGCTCTGCTAGCATAGTGGCTAAAGCACTTGACTGCTAACCAGAAGGCTGGTGGTTCAAACCCACCAGCCACTCCTCGGAAGGAAGGTTGGGCAATCCTACTTCCGTAGTGATACTGCCTCGGAAACCCAAGGAGGGGTCGCTATGAGTCAGGGCCGACTCAACGGCACATAACAACAACAACATAAATGTTTACACTATAGTCTATTAAGTGTGCAAGAGCATTATGAAAAAGTTTGAAATATTGTGAGAATTACCGAAATGTGACACAGAGACATGAAGTGAACACATGCTATTGGAAAGATGGCAATGACACGCTTGCCTGACAAAGGGTTGACACAAATCTTCATTTTATAAAAAAACAAAAACTGCAGTGTCTGCAAAGCACAATAAAATGAGGTATGCCTGTAATATATCACCATTTTACAGATACAAAAGCCCCATGGGAGAGAGGTTAAGTAAGCAGTCTAATCACACAGCCAATATAGACAATGTGGCATCTGAACTCAGGTGCTTTAGCTCCAAAGTGAGACACGTGACACTATACCATCTCCTAGTAACTGGCATCAATGTTCAGAAACCAAGTATATGTAGCACTATTTCCACCACAACATGCTACCTACATTTGTGACAAAAATTAGACCACATATTCTAATAGGCCAACTTATCACAGGGCAGATTTGTGCAGTCATAAAACCTGCTTTTGTGCATGACAAAGAATTTCAACTATAGTCAGGTGTGTGCTTAAGAGAAGAAAAGTTAAATGTAAGGGTAGCTCCTGGCCTCCAGGTGTTGTCAGAAGTTCTAGAAACACCCTCAGGAAGTGCTGATTTAGAAGGATTAGTTTACTACTCTAGCATTTAAGCAACAGTAGATAGCCCAGCTGTCATCCCAAAGCAGAACCTGCCAACAATCATACTTATTGTAACTCACCAACGTTGCCCAAGAGCTGATTCAAGAAATCGCTATTTTAGTTCTGTTTTTACCTTTCGTGAAGATTGTGTACATGAAGTGGAAGCGGGGGAAATTACGACCCAAGAAACGATGGTATTTCTCATTAATCACTTTTGTCTTGGTCACCACATAAGAAATCAAGCTCTTCACATCTGCCTTTGGAGAGAGATGAAGCTTTGAAGACCTACAAGGAAGATCAGAGACAGAATCTGGGAACTAGGCCTGGAAGCTCCCTCACACCTCGCCCCTAGCATTAAACACCAGCCTCAACTTCCAAAAATCCAAGGAGGTCTTGGTGTCAAGGACAGGTAAGCAATCAAACTGAGGAAGGCAGGCAGACTCAGGCAGAAGAGGACCCCAATCAGAGGCCAGGCAGGAAGGGCTGTCAGGCGACATGAGTCCGCAAAGAGTGCAAGGCATGAGGGGCAATTCGGACGTCAGAGAGACGGGAGCGAGGTAGCAGCGGTAAACCAGAGGTGAGAAAGCGAGGCTTGGAAGTTGTGCTCAGGACACGCGGGGAATTCAGACAGTGTGGGGCACTGAGAATCAGAAGAGGCTCAAGAAGCCGAGTCACTCTCGGGGGGCGGGGTGCGAATCCTGAGAAGAATAAAAACCTCAGCTGGGGGGTGCAACCCTGAAAATTAAGAAGGGGGCTCAGAGAGAGCATGCAAGCAAGGATGAGGCATTGAAGAGCGTGGCCGTCAAAAATGTTTTTCTCTTTCCAGGTCCCTCACCGAAGGGCCCTCCAAACCAGGCCAGAACGACCAAGTTGCAACCTCCGAATGACAAATGGTCCAGGGGTGATCGCTGAGCCCCAGAGAACGCCCCGAGCCCACCACACTCTGCAGAACGCCATCTTAAGAGGGAGGGAGGGGGGAGAGAAGAGGGCTTTTGGTCAAAATCCCCCGTTAAGTCGCCTTCTTTCGAAGACGCATGCGCCTTCTCTGAGCGCTGATTGGTAGCCACAGTCCTGGCGAGGGACGAACTCAAAAGCTGAATGCGGAAGAAGGGCCAGGATTGGCCACAACCAGAACTTCCTGGTTTAAAGGTCCCGGAAGTGGACTATTCCCAATGGTGCGAGGGTGTATTCCCGTAGTGGTGTTTGTGATCCCAAGGACATTCTCCCCTTCAGTAGCCTAGTGACCCTCTGCGATTCCTTAAGGCCACGGGACTTCCCAGCACTGCCCATTCTTTCTGCCTGTACCCTAGATGTCCTTTTACCTTAGGTTTCGGATGTCAATTTGGCAGTGCCTCGGGCCATGGAAGGAGTGCTGGTGACCCTGTGGTTAAAGCATTCGGCTGCTAACCAAAAGGTCGGGGGTTAAAACCCACCAGCCGCCCCACGAGGGAAAGATGAGGCAGTCTGCTTCCGTAAAGAAGCCTTGGAAACCCTATGTTGTTGTTATGTGCCATGAAGTCGGACCCGACTCACAGCGACCCTATATGGCAGTTCTACTGTCCTATAGGGTCACTATGAGTCAGAATAGACTCCAGGGTAGAGGGCTTTTTTTTGAGGGGGAGGGGTGGAGCGTTTGGGCCTAAGCGCCTCCTGGGACTAGGAAGACTCGCTGCGCCCTCTAGAGGTGGCGGCCAGACTGAGCCGGGAACTGTCCAGTTCCCAGTCATAGTCTGGCAGTGGAGATGGGAGTGCATTTTTTCCTTCTGTCAGTGTTTCCCAAACTAAATCAGTGGGGACTAGTCTGTCATTAAGCGCTTGTTGAAAGCAGCTTTTGGATTTCAGCCTAAATGTCACTATTCAGAGAGGTCTTCTATGACCCCCACGTCTAAAATATCACCCACCAAGAGGACACGTTTTTGCTCACATCCATCACCCATGTATTCTTTTTATAGCAATTATCACTTAAGTTGTTTGTGTGCGTGTATGTGTGTGTGTGTGTATGTATATATATATATATATATATATATATTTCTTTGCTTGACTGGCTCTCTAAACTAGACTGAGGGCAAGCACCTTTTCTGCCTTATTCACTGCTGTACCCCTCCCTAACAGTACCCCAGTGGTCAAGCTCCATGCCAGGCACATAGTAGGAGCTCAATAAACATTTAAAAAGAAATTAATTGATATTGGAAACTGGAAAGAATTCCCAGAGTTGGCTATCACCAGCCTTCAAGAATTAACAGTCTCGATACTTAATCTACCCAGACTAAAGAGTATTCCATTGGAACCAGGTTCAAATCTTGTTGTGTTGTTGTTGTTACGTGCTGTCAAGTCGGACCTGACTCAGCAACCCCTCCTTGGGTTTCCGAGGCGGTATCAGATTGCCCAACCTTCCTGCTAAGGAGTGGCTGGTGTGTTTGAACCGCCAGCCTTCTGGTTAGCAGTTAAGTGCCTTAGGCACTATGCTACCAGAGCTCCCAGTTCAAATCTTTTTTTTTTTTTTTTCCCAGTTCAAATCTTAGCACTACCATTTCCTGTAGTGTGTGAGATGTTGGGCATGTCACTTTAGCTCTGAGTTTATTTCCCACTCCCTAGGAGGAGTTCTGGTGGGACACTGGTTAAAGCTTTTTGTCTGCTAACCAAAAGGTTGGTGATTCAAACCCGCCAACCACTGCACAGGAGAAATCTGAAGCAGTCTGCTTCTGTAAAGATTTGCAGGCTTGGAAAACTGGGGAAGTTCTACTTTGTCCTATAGGGTTGCTATGAGTTAGAATCAACTCCACACCAATGGGTTTTGTTTTGTTTTGTTTAAGGAGCACTGGTGGAGCGAATATTTAAGGGCTGGGCTGCTAACCAAAAGGTTGGTAGTTCAAACCCATCCAGCAGTTCTGTGAAAGACCTGAAAATCTGCTTTGTAAAGATTGTAGCCAAGGAGACCCAAGTACCAGTTCCACTCTGTCACATGGGGTTGCTATGAGTCAAAAAATGACTCAGTGGCACTGTTCTGGTTACCTGGTGCTGCTCTGACTGGAATATACCACAGATGGGATGGCCTTAAGAAACAGGAATTTATTCTCTTACAGTTTGGAGGCTTTAAGTCCAAGTTCAAAGTGCCAGGCTCTAGGGGCTGGATAAAAGCCCCTCGGCCTTAGGGTTCAGCTCTGCCTCCTGCTCCTGGCCCACTGGAGCTAGAGGCATTTCTTCACTCAGACAGCTGCTGGCTGCTGAGACTGACAAGTGCTAGGTTGACAAGTAAAAAGGCACAGTCCTGATGTTACCAAACCACACAGCAGGCCATTAATTCAAGTCTATTGAAAGTGCCAAGGTCAGCAGAGCATGGCAGGCTGCTGAACAATGACACAGCTATATGCAGGATTCAAGTGTGCCATAAACTAGAGACTATTCCCAAAGCTGCTTATATACAGGAAGCAGACCACATCCCTAAGGCAGCTACTCAACTGCTTGTGGTAGGTCCCACCATGGAGTTGATTGCCAGTCTCATCATGGGGAATAACTACCACCAGCTGCCCAGCCACTCAACCAGGCCCAGTCAAGCTGACACACAAACTTAACCACCACAGGCACCTAACAGCAACCACAATAATATTACCTGTCTTACAAGAGTTCTGTGAAGATCCAAGAAGAAAATGATTGTGAAAGCTCCCACATCCATATAACGCCTCAAGTCACAGAACTTCATATCAACATAGGCTATGATTGTATTAGTCATGCAATCACTTCCAGGTAAAGGTCTGTAAGTATGGGCCTGGAATGCTTGGGTCTCTATAAGTGCTAGGTAAATGGGGTGACAGAGACAGAAAGCTGGTTAAGACACGGTCTCTGTCTTCAGGCAGGCTCTATATCCTCTAAACTACTATGTTGTTGTTGTTGTTGTTATGTGCCCTTGAGTCGGACGTGACTCATAGCGACCCCTCCTTGGGTTTCTGAGGCAGTATCACTACGGAAGTAGATTGCCCCATCTTCCTTCTGAGGAGTGGCTTGTGGGTTTGAACCGCCAGCCTTCTGGTTAGCAGTCAAGTGCCTTAGGCACTATGCTACCAGAGCTCCCTAAACTACTATGATCAGCTCTAATCTAGAATGTGCCTGAAATAAAAGAGACAGTTTTATAGAGGAAATGGAAAGAAACTGCCTGGGAAGATAGAGTAGAGGGACAGCATTCTGTGCCGTAAAAGAATACCACAGGACACAAAAATCCCTTTCTTCCTCAAATATTTGTTTAGAGCCTCTCCCTCCCTGCTACCTCCCCCCACACATACACACTGTGTCTTGTTGGTTATACCTTCGAACTATTTCTTCAGTTAGGCAGCTTCCTTCCATCTTCTCTGCCACTCCCTTAGTCCCAAGCTATCAGCCTGAGGTCTAGACTCCTAATAGTAGGCTCCTTACTCATTTCTCTGCCATGTATTTTTTGCCTCCCTCCAACCAGTTCTCTATGCTGCAACCAGAGAGAGTTTTTAAAATTGCAAATATAAACTTGTCACTCTCCTTTTCAAAGCCTTTCAAATCTCCTTTGGCTCTTAGGATCAGGGCTTCAAATGAGTTTGAATTGGTTCAGTTATGGCTGGCAAAGGGAACAGTAGAACAGATCCAAATTTAAAAGTTCGGGTGATCCAAATGCTAATTGGATTGGGAAAAATTACTACAGGTCAAAGCCCTGGAAAGAAAGATTTGGAAGAGTGTAGTGAGCCCTTTCAGGAGCCTGATGTATGAAATTGGATTATTGCCAGGACAGTCAAGAATGACACACATTCAAAGTGGTACACCATCTTTGAGCCAGACACAGCTGTTTTCAACTTAGCTGGTTAAGAGATTTGGCTGCTGTGCAACACACACAACTGCCCTTGTTTTCTAAGAGGGAGACTTATTTTCCTAGCAGGGCTTTGTCATTTTTCCCATTCTGGTTATCCCATTAGCGTTCCAGTTCACCTACATTTTAAAAATTCCCATCTGGTCCTGTGTTGCTTTGTCGGCCATGACTGAAACAGGCTGAACCCCTTCGAAGCTCAGACACCTTAACCTGGCCTACAGATCCTTGCATTATTGTGCGGTGCAGTGAACTACTTGGTATGGCTTTTCTAGCCGTAGTCTTTGTAACTCCCACCAGATTACTGGGTGGGACCATGCAAATAAGGTGTGTTGGACTCTGATGTTGGGATTGGTTAGTTTTGTTTCTCTGCCAGGCTTAAAATGAGCCCTCCTAGAGACAGAGAAGACCTCTCACTGCCTTCAAGAGAGAAGAGCTGGAGGTGAAGTGGAGTGCATTCTTGGACCCAAGATCCCTGTGCTGGACCTCCTTGGCTGAGAGCTGCCCCAGCAGAGAGATACCTCGGCAGAAAGATGGTGGCAGTAGAACCAAGAGGCATGAGACAGAGCGGCAGGCTTACCTGGCCCACAGAGGCAGAGGCCAGGCTGAGAGGACAAGGACAAGAAAGGTGTGTCTGAGGGCACAGCAGAGAGGAGAATGTCCTGATTGAAGAACTGTATCCTGTGTGCATTCCTGAACCTGAATTGTAACCTGTTACTTCCCTAATAAACCCCATAATCATGAGCAGTGTCTGTGAGTTCTATGTACCCATTGCAATGAATTATCAAACTCAGCAGAGAAGTCGTGAGTACCATGGGAGGATGGTTGGTAAAAAGGCTGGAGGGTGGTGGCATGTCTGGCCTCATGGGAATATGCCTTGGGCTGCCGATTGTGATTCTGTCTTCTTCTTGTGAAGTTAGAGGAGGTCAGAAGATGCCGCCTCCATGTCCTTTTTGCATATTGACCTTCCAGCCTCATTTTATGGTACCACTTTCCTGTTAGGTTTCTGTGCTACGAAAAACAAAGGCCTTTCAATTCTACTGTGGGTCAAGCAACTTTTTGCCTCTGAGTTTTTGCACATGTTGCCAGAGGCATATCTTCAGAAAATGGCAACTATGGCAGTTAGTTTTAAATTGGTGAATGATCTCTTACAACTAGCATTGGAAACAGTGATAGCGAACGGAAACCGCTCATTCCCACTCCCTCCCAAGTGGCACCCAGGGCACATGCCATACCTGCCATCCACTAGACACACCTCTGCATGTTGCTCTCTCCTCTTGGAGTTTCTTCCACCCTCCTGCCCTTCCTCCTAACTAACTTCTCTCTTTGTCTCTCACGTTCAGCTGAAGTTATAGTAATAGCTAACTGCCTGAGGTGGAGTTCCTGGGTGGTACAAATGGTTAAAACACTTGGCTGGTAACAGAAAGGTTGGATGTTGGAGTCCACCCAGAGGTGCCTGGGCAGAAAGACCTGGTGATGCACTTCTGAAAACTCGGCCATTGAAAACCTTATGGATTGCAGTTCTGCTGTGACACACATGAAGTTGCCTTCAGTCCAAATAGACTGGAGAACAACTGCTCTTAATTGCCTAGTGCCGTCATAACAAAAAATTTAATGAGTAGGGGCTTAAAGAACAGGAACCCATTGTCTCACAGTTTTGCAAGCTGTGAGTCCTAATAAGGAACTCAAGCATGTTGATTCCTTCCGTGGCTCGCTCTCCTGGTTTGGTGGCTGCTGGCAAT
Source organism: Orycteropus afer afer (assembly GCF_000298275.1). NCBI lineage: Eukaryota > Metazoa > Chordata > Mammalia > Tubulidentata > Orycteropodidae > Orycteropus > Orycteropus afer. Next base: position 686,430 of record NW_006922446.1, read on the forward strand.
GCTTTGCATTCTTGTGCTGCTTGTAGGTGCATCCGCCTGGATCATCACATGGTGTCTCCTTGTGTCTCTGTGTCTCTGAATCTGTACTCTGTAGCATAGTGCCTAAGGCACTTGACTGCTAACCAGAAGGCTGGCGGTTCAAACCCACCAGCCACTCCTCGGAAGGAAGGTTGGGCAATCTACTTCTGTAGTGATACCACCTCGGAAACCCAAGGAGGGGTCACTATGAGTCGGGCACATAACAACAACAACTCAGAAGGGATTAGGTTTAGGACCCACCCTACTACAGTAGGACATCATGAACACAACAAAAGAAAAACTCTATTTCCAAACAGAATCACTTTCATGGGTACCGGAGTTTGCACCTCAACATATATTTTGGGGAGAATATAATTCAGTCCACAACACTAACATTTATTGAACATATACTATGCGCCATCATTGTTCCTAGTGCTTTACGTGTATTAACTCATTTAATCCTCACTACAACTTCCTGAGGCTGCTTGTGATTATTTTTCTCTCCACTTTATAAATGAGGAAAGTGAGGTTAAGTAACTTGCTCAAGATTTGAACCACGATTTGAACCCAAGCAGGCTGTTATTGGGACACATGAATGACTGCTGTGCTATATAGATGGCTCAGAAACAGTACAGCTATAGAAACTCTTCCCTAACCCCACCGACCCAAGTTCCTCTCTTATGCACCTTGTAGCTAGAAATATTTATACTTCGTAGTATTTAACATGACCATAATATAACTAGCCATGTATACGTTTAATGCTAGTCTTCCCCCACTGGATTTCAAGCTCACTGCATTTCCAGTCCCTAGCATAGTGCCTGGCACAAAGAAATAAATACCATATACTCCTGAATATAGACGCCCTGGGTGTTGCAAAAGGAGCTCTGGTAGCATAGTGCCTAAGGCACTTGACTGCTAACCAGAAGGCTGGCGGTTCAAACCCACCAGCCACTCCTCAGAAGGAAAGCTGGGCAATCTACTTTTGTAGAGATACTGCCTCAGAAACCCAAGGAGGGGTCTCTATGAGTCAGGTCCGACTCCAATGCAGTGAGTTTGGTTTTTGGTTTTGGGGTGTTGCAAATGGTGAATGTGCTCGGTTACTAAGGAAAAGTTGGAAGTTCAAGTTGACCCAGGGGTACCTTGGAAGAAGGGCCTGCAATCCATTTCTAAAAAACTCAGCCACTGAAAAGCCTATGATTGAAATGGAAAATTATTTGTTGCAAATGTATTTACCAAAATAAATAAACAAAAGGAAAAGAAAACTCTCTGTAGTATAGTTCTCTGACACTCATGGGGTTACTTACAATGGGTCTGAAGGGACTCAAGGGCAACTGTTTTTTGACTAGGGGCTGAAACAGACAAGGAAAGATCTTCCTCAAGATCCACAGGCTGTACATGGACCTGAGCCTCCTGAGCTGTGAGAACAGAAATTTCTGTTCTTTGAAGCCACCCACCTGTGGTATTTCTGTTACGACAGCACTAGGTAACTCAGACAGAGGTATGTGCTTCTGACAAGATCTTTATGTCCTGCTTTGAAAATTTTCCGTGTCTAATTTCTCATTTTACTTCTCTTCCTTATCCATGAACCCTCCTGTGAGCTTTTTCTGTCATTTAATAGGAGGTTGTGAAACTGAGTAATAGAGTCACAAAGAAGTTGCCAGTGTGTCTAAGATTAGAACCAGGTCTCCTGACTGTCAAATTGAAAGGACTTTCAGGAGAGTACAGCTGAAACCAATTTGTGAGAGACTGGTAAGAGAGGAGGTAAATATCTCTAGAGAAGCAGTCCTTCAAAATTACAAGTACCGTTTCATTTCTAGAGCAATCTTGCAGTTCTAATCGTCATCAGAAAGACTTTATCAAGTGCCTGCTTACAAGGAGGGAGTAAGGTAGATACTCAAGTAATTTAGAATGTATTGCTCATAAACATGGTTTAAGAATTTACATCTGTGAAAATTGACATAAACAGAGAAGCACAGGACGGATCCATATGACAATAAAAACAGTAGATCAATCTAGAACACCGTAGACATTGAAGAATTAAACATGTCAGAAGTCGTTGCAGCTCTAGGGTAATGGCATCACTGGGTGAGGAGCGGTAACGAGTGGAGACTAGTTATACGGGTTCCAAATTCAGGGACATTGTCATCCAATCAATTAGGGAGGGTGGGGCCTTTGCCTTCTGACCCTCTCACCCCCTTCCACCCTCCACACAGATGCCCCACGCCTAGTTTTTCCTCTCTCAGGCAACATAGCCCCTGTTAAAGCTTGAGATCAGAGGAATTTTTACTTTGTGTTAGTCCTTGGCTCTGAATAAGGGGACCTTTACCCAGCAGCAGCAGGAACCACCCTCAGGAGCCACTTTGTGCTGCCTGGCACGTCCACAGCAATTAGAGCAAAAGGACAGAGGTAAGGAAACTCCTGAGGGAAGTTCTCCCCGCGCAGCATTGGCAGGGTCACCCCGGGCCCTACCATCTGTGCTGATACTCACTCTGCTGCATGGCCATTATTCTGCTAGCTCCATTTACTGGGCTGCTCCTGCATTCAGAGAAAGGAAGCCCCTACCTCAAGTTACCCTCAGTCTATGCACATTTGCACACTCAGCTTGATTCATAAATGTCTTACTTTGCTGAATCTATATGAGAAAGACCTTAAGGATTTTTTAGTTTAGTATCACTGTTGGCAAAAATTGTTGTTTACGTAAATTGTTTTAATGTAAGAGAATAAAAGTTTCTCTTCACATATGCATATACAATATATGTCAATAAACATATATGTATGATGCGGGGTGGTGGTATTATTGCCTCTGCCTCAGGGTCTTAGCACTTGCTATTCCCTGTCTGCCTAGAAGTTCATCCCTAAATACGTATTTATGGGACTCGCTCTCTCACTTCAGTCGGCTTTATACTTCAAAGTTTGATGGAGGTCTTCTGAAATAGTCCTTACCCCCCCCCTACTTCTAATTCAAGCTGCTCCTTATCTTGCTTTATTGATTTTACCAAATTCACATGTCATATGTTTATTGACTTATCTGTAAATTTTCTATCTCCCCTAAAAAATGTAAGTACCCTGAGAGCTGGGATAGTGTGCTTTAATATTGCTACATCCCAATACTTACAACAGTGCCATGTTTATAGCTGTTAGCTGCCATTGAGTTGACCTCAACCCATGTGACTCTTGGGAGCTCTGGTGGCATAATGCGTGAGGCATTTGACTGCTAACCAGAAGTCTGGTGGTTCAAACCCACCAGCCACTCCTCAGAAGAAGGACGGGGCAATCTACTTCCGTAGTGAAACACATGGAAGGGTCACTATGAGTCGGATTCCACTCAACGGCAGTGAGTTTGGTTTTGATTCATGTGACCTGTGCACAGTGGAACAAAACAATGCCTGGTTCTGTACCAAGCCGTAATCGGTTGTACATTGGATGCTTGTGACCCATAGGGTATAAATAGGCTGATTTTCAGAAGTAGACTGCCTACCTCTCTTCCTAGTCCATCTTAGTCTGGAAGTTCCACTGAAACCTGTTCAGCATCATGTTTGTCTTGTTGTTATGCGACATTGAGTCAGATCAACTCATAGTGACCCCTCCTTGGGTTTCTGAGACGGTATTACTATGGATGTAGATTGCCCAAACTATATAAATACGTAAGAAAGCAGCTGTGGAGCCACAGAGTGGGCTTCAGATTTAGAACCAGAAGACCTATATCAGAGTTCCCACTCTGCCATTGACTACATTCATTATATGATGTTGGATAAAGTGCTTGATTTCTCTGGGCATTAGTTTAATCAACTAAAAGAATATCATATACCCTACCTCACATAATTGTGTTAAAATCAAGTGATTCATACACATATGCAAGACTAGTTTTGAAAACTACACAAATTTTTTAAAGTTTTAGATGATACCCTGCCTATGTTAATAAAGACAGTGAAAATGAATGCAGGACAAATAATACAGATAAATGTGCATAAACAAACAAACAAACAAACTCACTGCCATTGACTTTTGCGGGCACTCTGTGGCTCCACAGCTGCTTTCTTACGTATTTATATAGTTTTTCATGAATTTATTTTCTCTTTGTAATAGAAGAGAAGCTCACTTAAAGAGAGTACCTCTGCACTTCATGGAATGAGTGGTCTCAGAGTTGGGGCTTTGCTCTTATTGATTACAAGGTTAGAGAGTTTGTAAGATCTGCTTTCTCTCAGGAAGGGGTTTGTAATCTACCAACTGAAATAATGCGTATGTATTACAGTGATGTTATTCCACCTTGTAAAATGGCAACTGCATTAAGAAGCATATTTTACATTGTGATGGTTATGTTTGTATGTCAGTTTGGCTGGGCCTGGTTGAGTGGCTGGGCAGCTGGATGTAGTATTCCCCATGATGAGACTGGTATCAACTCCATTGTGGAATCTATGATGAGCAGCTGAGTAGCTGCTTTAGGGAATGTGGTCTGCTTCCTGTATATAAGAAGCAGCTTTGAGAATGGCCTCTAGCATATGGCACACATGGACCCAGCATGTAGCTGTGTCATTGTTCAGCAGCCTGCCATGCTCTGCTGACCTTGGGACTTACAATGGACTTAAGTTAATGGCCTGCCGTGTGGTTTGGTAACATCGGGACTGTGCCTTATTACTTGTCAATCTTGGGCTTCTCAGCCTCAGCAGCCAACAGCTGTCTGAGAGAAGAAACGCCTCTAGCTCCAGTGGGCCAGGAGCAGGAGGCAGAGCTGGACCCCAAGGTTGAGGGGCTTCTACCCAGCCCCTAGAGCTTGGCACTTTGAACTTGGACTTAAAGCCTCCAAATTGTAAGAATAAACTCCTATTTGTTAAAGCCATCCCATTTGTGGTATGTTTCCTGTCAGAGTAGCACTAGAACATACATCAACCCAGTGTACACACACATACACACACACACTCATTATTAAAATTTTACAAAATTTTTACAAAAATTTTTACCTATCTTACTACCTCTGACCTTCTATACTTTCTATTCTGTTTTTGTTTTCTTTTTTAAAATTCTGTTTGCTACCCACTAAATTGATTTCATTAGGCAATAATAGGCTGAGACCTAGTTTGAAAAACACTATTATAAGATGGAGGAATAGGCAGAAAAATGACACAGACCCTTTTCAACAAAGAAAAGAAAAACCAATTGACAGTGATACAGAAGAAAATCCTGGAGCCCTGAGCTTTGAAAGGAACTAGACGGAAGTGGACTAGGCATCAACTAGTGGAAAAACCGAATGAAAACAGTGAGGACAGAGATGGACAGAGCTGCAGACTGTCAGCTACTCTGACGGGACCAATAGCCTGAATATTTCCAAGTGGTACTGGGACTTGAGAATTGACCTAAAGATCAACCCTGGTCACCAAGGGCTGCAGGGATGACTGCACTGGTGGCCCATGACTAGGAAGGAAACAGCAAGGAGGGAGACAACCTGAGCTGTTGACTTTCCGCTGTCCGAGGGCACAGCCATTTTGCATGTTTACAAGTGGCAACCATTTTGGATTTTAAGGTGACAGAATTCTCATTCAGATTCCAGGGACCTAAGAATAGGCTCTGTTTTCTAAGGTTGGCAAGGACATATGAGAGGCTGACAACAGGAAAGGAAATAGGTGGTAAGTGTATAAGTGCTGTCAACCAGTGAATAGAGGAGCACAGTACCTTGCTTGCATAGATAACATACAAACAAAACAGAGAAAACAAAAATGATGGGCAAGTCATGTTGTGGTGTAGTAAATTACTTAGTGTAGCTTTTCTACCCATAAGTCTTTGTAAACTCTAAGGTGGGAATTGCTATTAGCTACGGAGGAGATCCTGATTTTAAAGTCGCCCACCTGGGTTATTTCTGTTGGG
>NW_006922446.1:696461-704434 GCF_000298275.1 Orycteropus afer afer
TTCCTTCCAAGGAGTGGCTGGTGGGTTTGAACCTCCAGCCTTCTGATTAGCAGTCAAGTGCCTTAGGCACTATGCTACCAGCGCTCCTTGAGGTGAAAGGGTTGTCTTTATATCCCACATAGATCAGTCACTGGACGTGGGCTGCCTGGGAAGGGAGCAACACCTGACAGCTAAGGGCCTACTGCCAGCAGCATTCCCACTGGCAGCAGCTGCCTTCATCCTGTGCACTGCATTCCAGAGTTTATAACAGTGATAGCTTTCAAGGCTAGTAGAGTCAAGAGAGGAATATTTTTTTTTCAAGATTGCCAAAGACCTCAATGTGCAGAGAAACACCAAAAGTTAGTATAACAGAATACATTTATTGAGAGTAGTAGATACAATTCAAATCTGGCAGTGTCAACCCTAAAGTATTGGGAACACACTTTGAAGAGGGGATAGTAAAAACAGGTTATATGGAAGCAGGGTAGTTCCACAAAGATCCTTGTAATTCTCCAAAGAGCCCAATGCCTAAGGCAAAACAATCTCTGCTGAACTGTTTACTGGGCTATTGTTGGGCTTAAAGGTGACTTTAGGAAAATAGTTTCTTAAAACCTCAAGGTTCAAAAGGGAAATGGCCTGGGTGGGTCAATCCAACTCTGTGGACCCAGATATCTGGATTCCAGAATTAAAATGGCTTCTCAAGATAGGTAAGACTCCAATAAATTTGGAAAAAAGGTACATAAATAGAAATATCCTAATTGTTATTCTTTACTGCCCAACAGTCATAACATATTCAAAAGTAGAATGATACACTGATGGAAAACCTACTACATATCTGGCCTTTGCTATGCATACCAGGCATGCAAAGATAAATAAGATGATCTCCCTTAGTGAGAAACCCACACTTTAATGGGAGAAGAAAGCACAGAAACAATAGTCACTGTGAGGGACTGTACTTCTCTATTTGTGTTTGTGTCTGCAGCACTCAGCCCATGCCTGGTTCTTAGTAGGTTCGTTCTTTTCTTTTTTTAATTGTGATTTGGGTGAATGTTTACACAGTAAATTCACTTTCCATACAGCAGTTCACATACACTTTGTCTCATGACATTGACAGTTTACCCCAATGCAACAGCTCCCCTCCCACTTCCTCCCGATAGTTACCTCTTCCCTGTGTCCATCCCTCCATGCACTCCTGCCCCCTGAACTGTCTCCCTGTGCAAAAACAGCCCTTCTTTCTCCATGATTGTTCTCTCCAAGGGATGTATCTACCTCACGTGCATGTTCAACTCTTATGCCTGTCTTTTATTTGGCTGGAACCCACAGGTGTGGGGTCAATTCCAGACCTGAAGGGCAAATAGAGACCATAGTCTCAGTGGTTCCACCAGGCTCTATCAGATCAGCGAACCTAGTCTCTCCCCCCCTTTTTTTTTTTCCAAATGATTTTGAGTTTTGTTCCACGTTGTTCTCCCTCTCTATCCAGGATTTCCTACATAGATCCCCTTCTGAGTGGTTGACAGTGGTAGCTGGGCACCATCTAGTTCTTCTGGTCTCATAGTCACATAGACTGAGGACCACATGGTGTGCCAGTCACGAGGACTAACTGTTTCCATGAATCTTTGGGTTTCTTCATTCTTCTTTGCTCTGGACGGGGAGAGACCCATTGTTGCATCTAGATGGCTGCTTGCAAGCTTTTAAGATCCCAGTCTCTACTTGCCAAAGTAGGAGGTGGAACAGTGGTTTGTGTAGTGTGTTATGCCAATTGAGCTTGATGTCCCCTGAGACTATGGTCCCAAGCCCACAGGTGAACTACTTACTCCCTCTGGGTAGCTGGCTGCAACTAAAGAGTGACTACAACCTTGTCCCTTGTCAAGTCTACTATTGTTAGAGATATGCCACGCCATCTTGCATGGCTCTTCTGGGTTCTTCTTCATTCCCTGCTGCCCCACCCAAGGTCATAAGTCAGTTAAAGGAAGTCGAAACTGAGCTTCCTGCAAGGTGCGAATTTTAAAAGGTAACATATCCTCTGACAGGTTAAGACCTCTTCCCCCAGCTCTGATGTACAACCTCCTAACCCCAGGTCTATATAAGACCACCCTCTTCCTGCTCTTCCTCTCTTCCTCCTCTTCCTCCTCTTCCTCTTCTTCCTCTCTCTCTTCTTCTCTTCTTCTATTCTTCCTCTTTCTTTCTTCTTCTCTTCTTCCTCTTCTCCTCTTCTTCCTTTTCTTCTTCCTCCTCTTCTTCTTCTGTCCTTCCTCAGTGCAGATGCCCTTTCGCCTCTTTAATAAAATCTCCTGTTGGGTACCCTGGTGTGTGGCGTGGTCGTTGAGTGCCGACGGAGCTCTAACATTGGTGTCAGAAGTGGGATTGCTGGTGCCCCCGATTCCTCATCGGAGGGTCTGGAACCCCCCATTTCCCCGGCACTCTGACCTGCCCCCCAGCACCTGCGACCATCTTCCCTGGCACCTTCCCAGCAAACAACACCGGCAAATCATCACCTTCACCCCGGCCTGGGTAAGTCCTCTAATGACAGCTCAGGTATCTGAGTTCTAAGTCCTGGTGACTAGAAAAACAAGACTCTACTCCAGAGCGCGAACCGGGTACCAGGTTTTGTATCTCCCCACCCTGAGTCTGGGACTCACCGGGACAAGTCCAGGACTTGCCCATTTAGCCCCCACCTGCTGCAGGTACGCCTCAGAAGGTGGTGTGGCCCCATTTTCAAGCCCTCTCCCCGTGGTCAGACGCCTCCACGAGGAGCCTAGGCTTCCACACTTAGGACCGGGTCCTAAGCTGGGGCACGTGATCTGTACCTTGAGAGACGTCTTAAGTTATAGGCGCCGCCCTTTGTCTTGCTTCTGGTCACCATGGGCTCTGGATCCTCTATACCCACAGACTCTCCCCTGGGGTGTTTGTTATGGAACCTTTAAGGCTTAGATTTAAAGCCCAAGTGTCTCATATGTTTGTCCACTCAAATTTGGCCCCAATATAAATTGGACAACCAAAACGTTTGGCCGCCTAACGGCTCACTTGAATCTGGTCTAATTCGAGACCTGTATAACTTTTGTGAGCGCCAAGGAAAATGGTCGGAGATTCCCTACATTCAAGGCTTTTCTTATCTCCATAGTCAGCCTCCCCTCTGCTTGCTAGCTAATCAACAGTCCGCTCCCCTTTGAGTCTGTAGGCCACCCCGACCAGCAGATGATCCTCCTCTTCCTCTCTTCCTCTTCTTCCTCTCTCTTCTTCTTTTCCTCTTTCTGTTCTTCTTCTCTTCTTCCTCTTCTTCTTCTGTCTTTTCTCAGTGCAGGCGCCCTTTCACCTCCTTAATAAAATCTCCTGTTGGGTACCCTGGTGTGTGGCGTGGTCATTGAGTGCCGACGGAGCTCTAACAACTATACCCCTGGGAATTCTTACAGAACATACACATACCTTAGTAGGTTCTTGAGAAATAGATGCAGACAGAATGAGTTGGAGTGCTAGAGACTGGTTAAAAAAAAAAAAATGCTCGGGTAGCTGAGAGACTCATGGCCTCGTCATGTGTGTCACAGTAAAACTGTGCTCCATACGGTTTGCTATAGCTGATTTTTAAAAAGCAGACCACCAGGCCTTTCTTCCAAGGCACGAGTGCATGGACTGAACCTTCTGATTAACAGCCGAGTGCATTAACCGTTCGCACCACCCTGGAAGCCTACCTTGACTAATTTAAATCGAACACTTTTTTTTTTTCCTTTTCCATCCTAAGGTATGTATTTCTATTATACTTACTTGCATATGTTCATATAGTACTAATTCGATTTCATTAAATTAAAAACTACCTGAAAGCAACAACTGTCTTCTCACCTATATCCCACCCTTGCTTTCCCTTTCTTAGTTTTGCCTTCTAAGGGCCATCTGAGCAGCAAATTCTTCTCACTCTGTCCGTTCCCCATCTTCTGGATTGAGAAATTCTGGGCTTGTTCTGGGTTTCTTTTATTGCTGTCTCAGTGTTTTTTTTCTTTCTGTCAAGCACTGAGTCCTGGGGTTTGCGTGGCTTTGGTATCTGCTGGTGCATCACTGATTGACCAGGGTGATGCCAGCGGCTCATTCAGATCCTGAGGGACAGACTGGCGGCATTTTCACGTATTCTTTGAAACTCCTGATAATTGCAACAGTGCTGCACGTACGTATGTGGAAAATCACGTGGACTGTCTGCTTGGGGTTAATTGGTTTGGCTCATGTCTCAGGGGGGCAGAGTCCTAGTGCATAAGTACCTCTGGTACAAGTGCCTGAAGTGCCCTCACTCCTAGGGGAACGGCATCTAGAAGGAAAGTAAATCCTCTGACACTCACACGCCCACCTCTGGCTCCAGCCAAATGGCACAGGGATGCAATCTTAGAATAAAAGCATTCGGACTCAATTAATTGTTGATTAATTTCCAGGAGTGACAGATATATAATACTTCCCCTTTCAATGGCAGGTCAAAGATGAAATTTGATTATGCTTAGAAGGGTGTGGTTTGCCTCTTCAAATTCCCTTCCATGTCTGTACTAAGTTAGCTGTTACCTAGAGCAGCCTAAAGTGTCCTTATTTAACAGAGGGAGGCGCAGTTGCCTGCCTATATAGAGGCAGGAGTCAGCCCTGGAGAAAATCAAACCAGTTCTGCACAATGAAGAAGAAGCAGCTTAAGAGTGAGGCAGCTCCACACTGTGAGCTAAGTAAGTAAACAAGTATGGGACAGCCTGGAAGACATGGCTCCACTCATTTTATTTTCCAGTTACACCCGAAGTTCCCAAGGAGAGCTTCTAGTGTGGAGGGGCTTTGCCAAGCCTTTCAGAAACTCCAGAGATGCATTGTACAGAGATTCAGTATCCAGAACTAACTTGTGCATTTTTCTTTTCTCTCTAGGACAAACGATACCGAAATCAGCCTGCCGTAGGAAGCCGATGATGAGAGACACTTTTATTTTTAATTTTTTGTCCCTGAATTTGTTATTTTGTGCTTTAATTGGATTTCCCTTTTTGCGGTTCCGTTTCCTTTCCTTATATATTGGACTCTTTTACTAACAACATGGTCTCCTAGCAGTGAAGAAAGAAGTTGAAGGGGGTTTAATGCTTTTTCTAAGTGTACAACTAGCCGTTATTTTTAATGCTGTAGCATTAGGGGGTCTAAGAAAGCTTTTGGTAGCGCTAAAGGACATTGTGGAAAATTAGGGTGATTTATCAGAGCATTTTTTCCTCCCCTATCCAGCACCACCAGTCTAGCTGTCAGTTTTGGAGCGACAGACAATGGGCTTTGAGGCTGAGGCTGGGACTACTTTGGGGTACTCACTGCGGTGGAGTGGGCTCCGACTCAAAGCGCCCCCTGCTTGGGTTTCAGAGGCGGTATCCCTACGGAGGTAGATGGGTAGGTGGGGGTAAAATGTGGGGAAGAAGTGAGACAGCTGGGCGGGCTGGAGGAAAAAACAGACTCCTGAGTCTTGGGAGTAGTACAGCTGATGCGGTTGAACTGGCTGCACTAGATGGGGTTTCGTGGATCCTCCCAGGTGTGGGGTGCTTTTGGTGGAGCAGCAGGGACTATGATGTGGCCCTGGGGGCGTGAGGAAATTGTCCTGTCAGGTGACTATATTTTATAGGGTGGATCTGTACCTTACAGTGCCATGTCCCCAAGAGAAAGGCTTCCAGTACCTAACGTGAGCTCACGGAGAACTATGGCAGGAAAATGATCTGTCCCCAGGCTGCTAGTGGGGCGGGAACTTCCAAATCCAAGCGCAGTGTAGTTTCCCGGCAAGCAGAGCCGCTGTACAGGCCTGACCTTGGCGTGGGCGGAGCCAGGATACTCGCGGTCGGGTTGCCACGCGCGCCAGGCGCTGCGAGGAATCCGCCAATAGGAATGCGCGACTGGTGCTCCGTCGGCCAATCGCAAGAGTATGTAGAGAGCTGCAGGCTTGGCGCTGGTTCCAGGGATATGGAGCCGCCCGCGCGGGGGAACCTTGTAAGGTGGTTGCGGAGCCGGTAAGACAAGGGGCTGCGGGGTCAAGGGTCAAGCGGGCGCACCTCTAGATCCAAGCGGGCGCAAGGAGCCTTGAGGGCCGGCCTGGGAGCAGGCTTTGAGGCCAGTACTGGCCACGCGAGGCGCCTTGTAGCGCTGCGAGGGACGGTGCAGACAGCAAGGGCCTAAGGCTCCGGCTCGGGTCTCAGGTGGCGGATGGCGCCGCTTTGTTCCAAGGAAGCCTGGGAGGGGGGCGCGAGAGATCGCCGGGGTTTCGCCAACACGCCCCCCGCACTGCCCCCGTGGCCCAGGGGGAAATGGCTGAACCCGCGACTGACCCTGATACCTCGCCAGGACTTGTCGATGGTGCGCTGATCGGTTCCAGTGTCACCTCAGCACTCGGCGAGCATAGGGCAAGACCTCCCGCGGTTGACTTGGCGGAGCCGTGGGGCCCAGCCCTGTCACTGGGTCCTTTCGCCTCCCCAGTTCAACAAAAAAATTTTTTTTAGTCCAGCCAATATCGATGGAACTCCTTCCGCGTGCAGGGCCTGGGCAGGCAGCTCAGGCCATGTGTGTAGATGGGCTGTTCGTGCAGCTCCAAGGCCCCTCCGGATTCCAGGCTGCAGAAGGGTATTTTTGTCGTGAGGAGTACGTTGCACAGGATATCTAATCGGCGAGTATACACTCCTGCTGTTAGGTTTCGTATGTCCCTGCTTCCAAAGCTGTCACTGGCTTTTTGGTATTCCCCCTTTGGATTCCTTTGGTTTTGGTTTTTCCCAGATTCACATCAAGTCTGATGTGAATTTCAAAGAGCACTATTACAGGATTTGTTGAAGAACATGGGCTTGAGTTTCCTGTGTGTTAAATGAAGATATTCTAATATTCAAAGTGGTATTATGAAGTTAAAGAAATGTGATATGTCTATAAAGTAGAAAGCTAAAACAAAAATTATACAGAAGAGGAGGGAAGAGGAGGCAGGCTTCCAGAAAACTTTGCTGGCCATCATTTTAGTGAATGTTGGTGAAACCAGGGAAGCTATGTTTACATTGACTCCCTGTGCAACTCAAAACTCCACCAATTGGCACCACTTTTTGTGATTGTAGTGGGGATTGATACTATTAACAAATTATTGGGTTGTTGGTGAGTATTAAGTATGTTAATACATATAAAGTGCTTAGGAGAAGTTCTGGCATGTAGGAGTTATTACCTACCTGTGCCTGTTGTTAGTAGCTGTCTAGTCAGTTCCAATTTATGCATAACAACAAAAGATTGGCCAGTCCTGTATCATCCTTAGGATCTTTGTTATATTTGAGCCCATTGTTGCTTCTATTATGTCAGTCATTTTTGCTGACTCTATTTTACCAAAGGTGATGTCCTTTTCTAGGGATTGATATGTATGCCTACTTTCCTCTTAAAGATGGCTTAAGTATGAAATTCTGGCCTCAGTACTCATCCTTTGCTTGCAATTGAATGAGCCCATTGCCAATGATCCTTAGGTCTTTGTCTTCCAGACACCTCATCATCTTTGATCTGAGAGTATGATGTAGTCACATGTGACTGGAAGCTTTCCACTGGGTGTTTATTTTCTCATTAAATACAATTGGAAAAATCATTATATTAGGTCATCTACTATGATAGCAATGTTGGGTAACTGAAACCTTTATTGAATAATATTTCATTCACAGTTTTGGCTGGAACACAGTTTATTTTAGACCTAATATCGCAAAGGCCATGATTGCAGCATAACTGGTTTCTCATGTTCCCGGAATGGCCGTGGGACTCAGAAGGGGAATTTCTGGGCAGCCCAACAGTACTTGTTAATGAATGAGGAAGCTTCCTATGAACCTAATGTTATTCTTCTGTTAGGAAATCAGCAGTGGTGCCTTGGAATTACTCTACAAGCTACTCCACTAAGCAGCTCTGGTACAGTGTTGATTCAGTAGTTGACTCAGAAGGTTACAGAATGGTATCCACAAAGGAAGATGTTTTCTGTTTGACTTTTAGTGCTAAAAGCTTGGGTTGATGCTGTTGAA
>NW_006922446.1:704754-706047 GCF_000298275.1 Orycteropus afer afer
TGAGAAAACTTTGAGTTTATGAAAAAGAACATTGCTTACTGTAGCAGTTTGCTGGCTAGATTTGGCTGAAGTATAGGAATACTAGTGTTATCATTCAGCTTTGAAATAAGACGATTGAATACTTCTTTAGGGCTGAAAGTTGGATGTTGGCATGGTAAGAGTGGAGGACAGTGTCTTTGTGAAACCTCGCTCTGCTTGCATAGGGAGGAAGAGAGTGACATCTGCAAAGAGCTGAATGCTTTTGAGGCAGAGAGGAAAGGCTACTGTTGTCATCATCTCTGTGAGGCTCAGTGGTTTGAGGAAAAGAGATAAGGAACATTAGGGCAGAAGGTGAGGAGTTAAAAGACATAGATTCTTACTCTTTCACTCACTAGGTGCCATTCTTATTATAATTAAACAAACATTTATTGAACAGTTAACATTTATTATGCATTTCTTGCTCCCTAGAGACACAAAGAAGAGTTCTTCAGTTATCATGGGGAATGCCATGGATAAAATGAAATGTCACATATGTGTTATAAAGTATACTTTAATTAAATCAGAACAGAACATTAAATTTGCACGGCAATGATAAAAATAATAGTCTAACTCCTCTTCTACCTTTCATTTAAGATCAGAGTAACTTACTTTTTTGTGTATGGACCAGAGTTTCCAGTAAAGACATTAATGGAGAAGGTAGTGTTCTTAGTTTTATCCTGCTTATTGTTGGTAGATCATCTTGTGGGGTTTTTTTTAGGGGGGTGGTGGTATCCCATTTATCTCTTATCTCTAAATGGAATACACTCCTAGGTAATGAAAGGACAAAACTACAATGTAATTACTAAAATTTCATAGGTTCCAAATAGAAGGAGGCATATCTGAGGCTGAAGAATCTTGGTATGTGTTGTCTTCCCTTATAGCTAATTTTTCTTTGCTTTAAGAAACTTCAGGGAACATATGTACATAAAAATAAGGTCAGTCTACATTCTGGGGGCCAATATCTGTCATTAGAATAAATGGATTGAATGTAATCTAAAGATAATAATTTTTGATATTTTCTGGAGAAAAGCTACTTAAGAAAGTATGAGGGCAAAACATGTTTCAGTGGCAAGAAAGCAGTATGTTGATTTAGGTGCTATCAAGTCAATTTTGACTCATAGTGACTGTATAGGGTTTCTAGGCTGTAATCTTTATGGGGGCAGATTGCCAGGTCTTTCTGCTATGAGCTACTGGGTGGGATTGAACCACCAACCTTTCAGTTAGTAGCCAAGCACTTAACTGTTGTACCACCAGGGCTCCTTAAGAAGACAGGAT
>NW_006922446.1:714131-714762 GCF_000298275.1 Orycteropus afer afer
TCTGACCTAGGGTTCCTCTGTGGGGTGGCGTTCTCATCACCATTGCAGATACTTTTGTATTTCTCTTTCTGGACAAATATGGTAAGGAGAATGGGAATAGAGGGGTGAGTCAAAAGTGCCACCTCCAATTTGTGTGGCTCCCTGCTGGAAATCATCTTCTGTGAGCCCACTGTTGCCTTTCCTCCTATAGGGTTGCGGAAGCTGGAAGCATTTTTTGGCTTTCTCATCACTATTATGGCTCTCACATTTGGATATGAGGCAAGTGTTACAGGTTATTCAATACCTCTTTAAAGCAAGGTGTGTGTGTGTGTGTATGTGTGTGTTTTAAAAACTTTTTTATGGATACAGTAGCGACCCCTCCTTGGATTTCCAGGCAGTATCACTACAGAAGTAGATTGCCCAACCTTCATTTTGAGGAGTGGCTGGTGGGTACAGTATAATGTAGAATGGTTTAATTGTCAAGAAAAAGCCAGTTTAGCCCTGGGACAATTTTGAAGGAAAATGATCTATAGCTACCAGGCCTCCAGGGACTTGTAGGGAAAAATGACTAGAGTTTCTAGTTCTTCCAGATGAGACTCCCTGGTTGCAGGTTGGCCATCCTGACTGGGAAGCAGCCACAGAGAAGGCTGAG
>NW_006922446.1:714862-719806 GCF_000298275.1 Orycteropus afer afer
AGTTCAAAGTGCTAGGCTCTAGGGGCTGGGTGAAAGCCCCTCAACCTTGGGGTCCAGCTCTGCCTCCTGCTCCTGGGCCACTGAAGCTGAAGGCTTTTCTTCACTCAGCTGCTGGCTGCTGAGGCTGACAAACCCAAGATTGACAAGTAAAAAGACACAGTCCCGATATTACCAACCCACACAGCAGGCCATTACTTCAAGTCCATTGTAAGTCCCAAGGTTGGCAGAGCATGGCAGGCTGCTAAACAGTGACACAGCTACATGCCTGCATGTCCAAGCATGCCATAAGCTAGAGACTGTCTCCAAGGCTTCTCCTTATATACAGGAAGCAGACCACATCCCTAAGGCAGCTACTCAGCTACTCCCAGTAGATTCCACCATGAAGTTTATTGCCAGTCTCATCATGGGGTATAACTACATTCAGCTGCCCAGCTATTTAACCAGGCCCAACCAAGTTGACATACAAACTGAACTACCACATACATAGTAAAACTTGCAAAAAAAAGTGCAAAAAAGTATACAGTATATATTTCACCTGACCCTATATGTACCCCCTTCTCTTTCTCAGTGGAGTTCTATTGGCATAGTGGTTGAAGCATTCAGCTCCTAACCAAAAGGTTGGCCGCTCCACAGGAGAAAGATGAGGCAGACTGCTTCCATAAAGATTTACAGCCTTGGAAACCCCATGGGGCAGTTCTACTTTGTCCTATAGGGTCACTTTGAGTTAAAATTGACTCAGTGATAGTGGGTTTGGTTTTGGTATTCTTTACAATGGCTGTGTGGTATTCTGTTTTGTTTGTTTGTTTTGTTTTTTAATTGTGATTTGGGTGAAAGTTTACAGAGCAAATTCACCTTCCATACAGCAGTTCATACACATTCTGTTTCATGACATTGACTTCAATTCCCCACAGTGTAACAGCTCTCTTCCTACTTCCTCCCTGTAGTAACTCTTCCCCTGTGTTCTTCTTTCCTATGCATTCCTGCCCCCTGAGCTGTCTCCCTGTGCAGGTACTGCCCTTCTGCTGGTGGCATAGTGCCTGAGGCATTTGACAGCTAACTAGAAGGTTGGCAGTTCAAACCCACCAGCCACTCCATGGAAGGAAGACTGGGCAGTCTACTTCCTTAAAGATTTACTGCCTCGGAAACCCAAAGGGGGTTGCTATGAGTCAGAAGTGGCTCAATGGCAGTGAGTTTGGTTTTGGTTCTCATGGTTGCTCGTTCTAAGGGGCGTATGTACCTGATATAAATGTTTACCCTATATGTCTGTCTGTTGTTTGGCTGGAAGCCATGGGAGTGAGTTCAATTCCAGACTTGAAGGATAACTAGGGGCCATAGTCTTGAGGGTCTCACCAGGCTCTATCAGACTAGTAATCTTGGTCTTTTTTATGATTTTGAGTTTCATTCCACATTGTTCTCCCTCTCTACCCAGGATCTCCTGCACCGATCCCGTTCTAACTGGTTGACAGTGGTAGCCACGCACCATCTAGTTCTTCTGGTCTCACAGTCATGTAGGCTGAGGTTCACATGGTCCACTAGTCTCTTGGACTAATTGTTTCCATGCCTCTTTGGTTTTCTTCATTGTTCTTTGTTCCAGATGAGGAGAGACCCATTGTTGCATCTAGATGGCTTCTTGCAAGGTTTTAAGACCCCAGTAAGTACTCACCAAAGTAGGATGTAGAACAGTGCTTTTGTGTAGTATGTTATGCCAGTTGAATTTGATGTCCTCTGAGACAATGGCTCCAAGTCCGCAGGTCCAACTACTTGCTCCGTCAGGGTGTTTGTTTGGCTGTGGCTAAGAAGTTATCATAACTTTGCTTCTTGTTAGCTCTGTTATATATATGGATCTTCTTATACAGCACATATAAATACATGTGTGTAGAAATATTGTCTGCCAGCCTTGTATATGGACATGGATATATTCCTTTTTGCCTAGACATACCTGATCATTTAGCCTGCCTACCCATCTGTTTTCCTGTAGATTAATGTTTGTTATCACTAATAACACAATTTTGTACACGTGAAAGGGTCTATCTCTGTTGTTTGTACCTCTGTGCACCTCTCTGTGTCTTCCTTTTCCTTAGTGTAATTGTGTTGGTCACTCAGTTTTGGTACATTATTGCCTTTCCCTTCACCTAAATCAGTACTTACCTCTACCATGTAACATCCCCCTGCCCCAAATCCCTGGTAACCAATAAAGAAAGTATATATAAACCTTTCCTGGACTTTTTACAATAGTGAACTAATATAATATTTGTCCTTCTGGGATTGACTGTGGTGTTCTGTGCTATGAATGTACACGGTTTATTTAACTGGTTCCCTCCTAATAGCTGGATTGTTTTCAGTCATTTGATGCTAGAAACAATGCTGTGGGAAATATTCTTGCATATCCTTCCTTGTGTGAGTGTTTCTGTGGCCATCTTTGTTAGTAGTAGAATTACTGGGTCAAAGGATATGTAGATTTTTGAAATTCTAGACAGAATGTAATTTTACTAACATTTTAATCTTGAAAAAAATCTTAAAATTTGATAAGAATTGGGATGAAATAGTCATTACATTTAACCATGTATGCAGTTTTTCTGCTGTTGATTGCTATTTTTGATAGGAGGAAATTTACTAGGTTTAAGAGAAGATGTCACTTTATGGTTGTGGGTGAGCTGAAACACCAAAGCACAGTATTAACCATAATTATAAATGTGTCACTGGATTGATTCTGGTTGGTTGTTTCCCAAATCTGGATTTTTATTCCTTAATGCAGTAAAATGACTGAAAGGATCCAGTGTACAGTCCTCGAGAGCAAAGCTGTCTTATCATTAACTTACTGCTTCTGTGAGTCATAAATGTCCATGCAGACTGAAATACTGTGTAACACATCAAGTATAACCAGACCTCTCTATTCCCGGCCCCAGTTATGTTCTCAAGACACTGCAAGCAGCAGAGCTTATGCTTTGTTGACTAAAAGCTTTGATGAGAAAGTTGGACTCTAGAATCCATATTTTCTTTTGGAATTATACATTCTGGAGATTTCAGAGAGAAGAGCAGATTTCTTGTCCTTTATAAGCTGTCTATATATTTGGTATAGGAATGATTACTTAGAATAACTAATAACCAAACCAAACTCACTGCCGTCGAGTTGGGTCCGCCTCCTTGGTTTCTGAGGTGGTATCACTATGGAAGTAGATCACCCAGTCTTCCTTCTGATAGAATACTAATAGTAATTAAAAATTTTGTCATGAAATATTTCTGTCAAATTATTTAACTGTCTGTCACCTTTCTAGTGTACAGTCTTGGGAAAAAAATATACTACTACTGCAATTACTTGCTTTTTAAGTATAATAACTTTTTTTAAGTGAGTTTTGGGTAGAAATCTTCCTCCAGTGTATCACACATTTAAATGCCTTCTTAAACAGTATATTAGCCATCATTACAAATGTAAACAATGTATTGAGTTCTTGGTGATTCAGGCCCGTGATTAGAAACATGAGTTACTGTACTCTTCATAATTACGGTCTCTAGAGGTGTGTGAGGTAGAAGGGCTCTTTGCTGACATACCACATGGCCCAAGATTGATATAATGTTTTAGTTTTTCTTATTCCTCAGGGGCCAAGTTCCCTTTTACCTGTAAGGACCATAATCCCAAATCTGCTTTGTGGTTTCTAATTTGTTATAGGTTGGATAACCTGATTTATTGGAATTATATATAAAACAAAAGTAAATAAGCTCTAGTTGGGATCAAGGGGACATTCTGTGATTGGAATCCAAGGACCTGCTACTACTTTGAGTGATCAGATATGTAAATCCCATTTAGGTGAAATGTTATTGTAACTGAAAGAGGGATTGGATTTGGTTGGTGTTATTAGAGTCTGTTGACTGGTGTTTAGCCATCCAGTGACTAAACCCTGGCAGGAAGCATATGGTAGTTGTCCGTTATAATAGTTGATGTTGGTAACAACAGAGACGAAAGATTGTTTTCTAAATTAGTGGATAATGGTATGTTTTACACCTTAGCAGACAGAATCCACTGCCATCAAGTTGATTCTGACTCATAGAGATGCCCACTGGGTTTCCGAGGTGGTAAATCTTTACAGAAGTAGATTGCCCAGTATTCCTTCCATAGAGTGGCTAGTGAGTTTGAACCACCAAACTTCTGGTTAGCAGTCAGATGCCTTAGGCATTGTGATACCACTCTAAAAACCCCTTTCTGGTCTGAATTGCGTAACTCTATCAGTATAGAATGCATTGGTAGATAGATGAACCAAAAAAGAAACCCAAGGACTCTTCAGATAGGAGCAACAAGACGACAGAGATTGAAAATGACTATTTCAGCAGTAAGAGAGATGAGCGAGAGGAGGTGTCATCCTCCCTCCCTCTTCTAAAGTTGGAATCAAGAGAGTATACCCCATAATCAGTAGACTAAAAGAAAAAAAATCAACTGGTCTCGTAAACTGGAGAATATAGTTCTGTGGCCAAATGAGCTTGCTAATTAATATTCTCTCCCCTCTGCTCCCAAATAAATTTATCCCACTCAATTGCAGGAAGCTAGACATCAGGGACATCTTCCCTTACAGCCTCCCAGCAGAGGGTGCTAGTTCCTATAGACATTCCTAGTCCTGCTACAGCCCAGAAGGGACAGGGCCATGGGTGATTAGTTTCTTCCAGTTGCCTGAGTGAAGGTTGGGGTATGAGGCCTGTAGCATTATATAGCTGAAGTCTCTCCTCAGGGAAACTTGAGCCTGCTCAAGGGAGGCCCTTGATTCTGGTATGTTGCTATATTTCTTTCTTTCTTTTCTTTTCTAGAGGATTGAACAATGAGCTTAATTTGTTAATTAGATTTAAAAAAAAATCTATATTATATCTCTTAAGGAGCTCTGGTGCCATAGTGCCTAAGGCATTTGACTGCTAACCAGAAGGTTGGTGATTCAAACCCACCAGCCACTCCTCGGAAGG
>NW_006922446.1:726046-727507 GCF_000298275.1 Orycteropus afer afer
GAGTCGGCCCCGACTCATAGCGACCCCTCCTTGGGTTTCCGAGGCAGTATCACTACGGAAGTAGGATTGCCCAACCTTCCTTCCGAGGAGTGGCAGTGAGGTGGTTTTTTTTGTTTTTTTTGGTATGAATAGATTTTCTAGCTTGATCTAAGGCTTAAAAAAAAAGGCAGAACCATGGGAAAGTACATATGAGAAGTGTTTATGAATGAGTCTCTCACTCTGTTAGTGGCAAACATCAGTGATTTTTTTTGATGAACACAGGTAAATAGAGCATGAGCGTGTGGATAATTAAGAATTGACTATTATGGCATTCTCTCACAGGAGTTACTGTGACACAAATAACAGTAAGACCTTTAGCAAACACTTTATTTCTTTAGGATACTAATTATACTTTATGTACATCTGTTTCGTAGATCTTAGTTATGAGATGAAATTTCAAGGCACCTCAGTTTTGAATATAATTTTGTCCCCTAGTAGTGAGTCCCTTATGTTGCCTGTTTTGTGATGATTCTTTATTCCTTGTTATCCTAGGTAGTGGTTGAAAAAGAGAAGTTGTAAGGAGTAAAAGCACTGAATGCTCCTTAGTGTTACTCCCTGGTCTCATGTTCCCGTAAACGCTAATGTGTCTTTTGTTGGTATGTAGTATGTTACAGTGAAACCCAGCCAGAGCCAGGTACTCAAGGGCATGTTCGTGCCATCCTGTTCAGGCTGTAGCATCCCACAGATCGAGCAGGCTGTGGGCATCGTGGGAGCTGTCATCATGCCACACAACATGTACCTGCATTCTGCCTTAGTGAAGGTGAGCACAGTCCCTAATCTACGTGGTCTCATGGATAGGTTATGGGATCTTGTCCTGTACTTGCAAGGGACACAAACTTAGTTTTTAGCTATTGGTGCCCTGAAGGAGCAATGGATTTTTCCAAGGCTGGATGTTCATGAACTCCAAACACTTTGACACTTTTTGTCACCATGTGATCAGAGATGACTAACCCCACAAGAAATGGGACTGAAGTTGAAAAGACCTGAAAGTGTATGAAGCCTCTTGTGTTTAGATCTCAAAATCTGAGCGGCCTTGTGGAGGGTAGACAAAAAGATCTTGATCAGGCTTTTACCAATCAGTCTTATATAATAGTTTGCAGGGATATAATGAAAGACCTTTAAATTAGAGCTATATAAAACTTTCAAAAGCTGGTACCTATGTAACATAGAAACTTGTCAGAGAAGGAAAACCCATGTATTTTCAACTAAAAGGAGTGACTAAAAAAAAAAGTGGTAAGACTGTACCATGTCAAAAGTGGAAAAGCGGCAAGACCTGGAAAAACAAGGCAGTCCGGTCTAGTTCCGGCTCTCACAGGTTTCACTGTCTATCCCTTGGGACTGAAGTCAGGTTGTTTTTTGGAGGTCGGTGGTCCTTTCAGCCACAGCAACTGTGAGAGCTCAGTAGTCAGACACTGTTCCCTG
>NW_006922447.1:0-2845 GCF_000298275.1 Orycteropus afer afer
TATGTAAGGTCCACCACATGCTTGCATACCACGTAATAAATAACAGACAGTGGCCAGTACCATTGCAACACACCCTCATTGCTCTACATGAACATTGAACAGAGAAATGTACACATGTTCTCATCCCCAATCACATCCACCAGGAGACAGATTGTAAGTGTCTATGTAATGTCTATGTAATGCTAAACTAGTGAATATAGTAGCACACCAGTCCCACTCACTTGGATACATCAAAATAAAACAAAAAAGAAAGAAAGAAGAGAGAGGCAGAGGTGAAATACAGCAACACAGAAACACTAATTATGCACAAAAACTATATCAAAATGTATTAGAGAGTAAAGATACAGAAGAAAGAGAGTAGTACAAACAAGACACCAAAAGACAAATGTAAAGAATCTCCCTGAGAAAGAGACGACACTGGAGATACCTGATAAGGAAATTAAAAAAATATATATATTACATTTAGGTATCTTTAACAGATAGAGAGAAAAGTGAAGGGAAACACTGACAAAATCAAGGAAAACATGGACAAAATTCTAAAGAATTCAGTAACAGAATACAAGAACAACCTGGGAAAATAAATTGAATATTAGAAGCTACACAGAAACAGTAAATAAAAATCCAAAAGATTGATATTAAAATTTCAGAAATAAATAGAATAAACATCAAAATGGAAAAAAAAAAAAAGGAAAGGAATAGCATTGGAATTGATAGAAGACAGAATTACTGAAAATGAAGACAAATTTAGGAATACTACCTTGTTAAGGGAACAATCAGAAAAAAAAGCACTTTGTCATCATCAACAACAACAACAATGAAAACTGAAGACATCCTAAGAACAATGTGATCAAAATTCCAGTAGAGAAAGAGACAAATAAAATTAGAGAGAATATTGTTGAATATATGTTGGAGATATATGTTGGAGGAAAACTTCCCTAATATGATGAAAAATGAGAAGATATGCATTCAAGAAATTCAACAAAACCCAAACAGAATAGATCCCAAAAGAAAACTGCAAAGACATATCATAATCAAACTTTCCAAAGCCAAAGATAAAGAAAGAATCTGGAAAGCAGCTCAGGAAAAATGAATAAGTAGCTGCAAAGGACAACCACTAATACTAATCTCTGATTTTTTGGCAGAAACCATGCAGGTGAGAAGGAAATGAGATAATAAATATAAAACCTTGAGAAAAGAAAGAAAAAAAAAAAGTGAACCAATAATATATGCCAAACTAAATTGTCCCTCAGATATGATGGCAAAATTGGGACTTTTTCATATAAACAGAAGTTAAAGGAATTTGTAAAACTCAGGCCAATCTGATGAAAATAAAAGACTCCAGTGTTGTGGTGTCTAAATTACTTAATGGGGCTTTTTTTACCCATAAATCCTTGTAAACTCCAAAGTGGAATTTGCCATGAGCAACTGAGGAGGTCCTGATTGCTAAAGTTATCCACCTGGGGTATTTCTGTTGCGAGTGGCACAAAGCAATGTTCTGTGAGGTTCCTGCTCCTCTCAGGTGCTTAGAATTCTGATGTTATGATTGGTTGGTTTGGCCACTTTGCCAGGCTCAAAAGGAGGCCTCCTAAAGGCAGAACTCACTCTCTGACTGCTGGCTGAAGGATGTTCTCCTGAGAGACATGCACTGCTGGGAGAGACACAAGAAACACACATTGCTGAGAGAAACACTGAGGGACACACACTGCTGGGAGAGAGAATGTGAGAGACCATTGGCTTGAGAGAGGGAGGGATGGGAGAGAGACTGAGTATCTTTCCTGAACTTGAATTGTAACCTGGTGCTTCTCTAATAAATCCCATAATCTGTGAGTTCTGTGTGGCTACTGCAATGAATTATCGAACCCAGGAGAGAGGTGCTGGGTGCTTTGGGAGGAACGGTTGGTGAAAGGGCTGGAGGGAGGCAGCATGTCTGGACTGGCATTCCTGTCTTCCTCTTGTGTGGTAAGAGTTGATCAGAATATGTGGCCTCCCAGCCCTTTTAGCAAGTGTTCAGTATGGATTACATCTCAACATAAAGAAAATGAAAATCCTCACAACTGGAAGAATAAGAAACATGATAAATGGATAAAAGATTGAAGTTATCAGAGATTTCATTTTACTTGGATCCACAGTCAACACCCAAGGAAGCAACAATCAGGAAATCAGATATCATTTTGCACTGGGGAAATCTACTGCAAAAGACCTCTTTAAGGTGTTGAAAAACAAAGATGTAACTTTGAAGACTAAAGGGTGCCTGATCCAAGCCATAGTATTTTTAGTCACCTAATATTCATGTGAAAACTGGACAATCAATAAGGAAGACTGAAGAAGAGTTGATGCCTTTGAATTGTGGTCTTGGCAAAGAATATAAAAAATAATTTGGACGGCCAGAAGAATGAACAAATCTGTGATGGAAGAAGTGGAGCTGTAATACTCCTTAGAGGTGAAAATACCAGACTTCATCTCTCCTACTTTTGTCATGTTGTCAAAAGGGAACCTCTCCTTAGGGAGGATATCAGGCTTGGTAAAGTAGAGGATCAGCAAAGAATGGAAGACACTCAATGAAATGAATTGACACAATGACTACAATGATAGGCTCAAGTAATGCAACTATTCTAAAAATGGTACTGGACTGGGCAGTGTTTTGTTCTGTTGTACATAAGCTGTAATACTCCTTAGAGGTGAAAATACCAGACTTCATCTCTCCTACTTTTGTCATGTTGTCAAAAGGGAACCTCCCCTTAGGGAGGATATCAGGCTTGGTAAAGTAGAGGATCAGCAAAGAATGGAAGACACTGAATGAAATGAATCGACACAATGACTACAATGATAGGCTCAAGTAAAGCAA
>NW_006922447.1:3138-4090 GCF_000298275.1 Orycteropus afer afer
TTCTAAATTAAAAGAACACATAAATTCATACATATTTACTAAATGCTAAAGCAATAGCAACAAATGAAATGATAAATATAATTTTTAAAATACAGCTTAGCACACCAAAAATATGGAATACAGAAATAAGCAACTTTGTACACACAAAAATGACAGCAATAAACTCATACTTGTGAATAATTACACTAAATGTAAATGGATTAAATGAACCAATGAAGAGGTAGAGAGTTGCAGAATGAATAGGAAAACATGACCCATCAATATGCTGACCCACTTTGGACTGAAAGACACAAAAAGACTAAACATCAAATGTTGGAAAAAAATAACATTGAGCATAAAGCAATGCCTTTATACCAAATACCCAGCCTTCAGAAGGAAGGTTGGGCAGTCTACTTGCATAGTAACACTGCCTTGGACACTCAAAGAGGGATCACTATGAGTTGGACCCAACTCAATGACAATGAGTTTAGTGAGTGATAAAGCAATAAAAATCAAGACTGACAGTATTAATTTCTGATATATAGTCTTTAACATTTTTGCCTCAAGGCAAAAACTATCATAAGATACAAGGAAATATATAATGATTAAACATGAATTGAACAAGAGGGTATAACCATATTAATACCTACACACTCAGTGAAAAACTCTAAAATACGTAAATCAAATTTAATGGAATAGAAAAGAGAATCGGACAACTCCACATTAAGAAGACTCTAATACACCACCTTCAATGAAGCATAAAACAACTAGATAGAGCTTCAACAAGGATACACATTAACCACTAATGACAAAATTGGCCTTGTAGATATAAATAGAAGACTTCACCCAACAACAGCACAATATACTATTCCAGCGCACCACGAGCTTTCTCCAAAATGGTGCTATTTTTAGGTGCTGTTGTGTCATTTCTCACTTATAGCAACCCTATATACAACAAAACAAAACGTGGCTC
>NW_006922447.1:32939-43939 GCF_000298275.1 Orycteropus afer afer
TTTAGAGTTCAAAGCATGAGGTTTTATGGTAATTGTCTGAATATGGTTTCTTCTATTGAATGAGTGAAGTCATTGATGGAGAAGGAGGGAGCAGAAGAAGGAAAGCTTGGTGTTGCTAGGGTCAGTTTCTAGGGCTTTGAGCTGGATGTTATTGATGATGTATTTATTTGCAAGACCAGGACTCAACCTCAGGAAAAATTCCTCTTGTTAGAGGGTCACAAATTTCCACCAATTTCAGGCACACTCAAAGACCATTCCTCCATGGTCCCACAGCACCAAGGCGTGGCTCCAAGGCAAAACTTGTGGGACCAGGCTCAGCTGCAGTTTCTTTGTTCTCCATGCCCCATCTGCCCACGGTGCTGACACAATCCAGCCAGACCGCCCATGGCTGTCTTTGGAGTTTGTGATAGCGCCCACCTGCAGCGCCAAAGACGTGTGCAATTTTAGTTGTGTTGGACTCAGGGGAGTACCTGAGCAGGCTCTTATTTATGACATATTTATTTACAAGACCGTGGTTCAATCTCAGAAAAGTTTCCTATTATTAGAGGGTCACAAATTTCTGCCAATTTCATGAACACTCAAACACCTGCCTCTGAGGCCCCACAGCGCCAAAGCGCAGCTCCAGGGCCAAATTTGCAGGATCATGCTCAACTGTGTTTTTTTTGCTTTCCGTGCCCCATCTGCCCGTGGTGGTGATGCAATTCCTCCCAACTGGTAATGGTTGGCTCTGTAGTTTGTCTGCTATACTGCCCACCTGTGGCACCAAAGATGCATGCAATTTCAGCTGTGGTGTAGTCAGGGGAGTACCTGCCAGTGAACTGTAGTCCCGATAACCGTGGCAAAGAAAAACAGGGTGTCTCCCAATCTGACCCAAGGCCACTCTGTAATCTGCTGGGAGGGGAGATGCCTTTCTGACACAGCAGTGAGATCTCCACTTGAGTCTCAGCAATGGTTCCCATATCTGGCTGCACCCTCACCTCCCAAATTACTGACAAAATCAGCCACTGGAGACAGGTCTCTGCGCTGCCCATTGGAACATTGTATTGGTCACTGGTAACGTGCTATAAGTGATCTCGTTCTTGGCTTAGGAATATCAGGTGGCTGCCTCTGCCTGGCAGACAGTGACTGCCCCAGAAAGGTTTCCAATGGTATCTCTCAGGTGCCCTTTCATCTTCCAGCAGTAGCTCTTTCCTAAAAAGTCTCCCTGTGCCTTTCCTCCAATTCTGCTCTTCTGTGTTTGGTGCAATCTGATTCAGTGAGCTGTTCAGAGCACCAAAAACCTCAATTCAAGATGTTGTACCTAATTCTTAAAGTTCTTAGATGCCAGAGGGAAAACTAAACATGGTGCTCACTGGCGAGCCTCCATTTTGGATTGTTTTTAGTTTGTTTTTGTTTGTTTCAAATTTCTATTAGTGTCATTAATTTTGTCCTTTTTATTATTATTCTTTATTCTCCCCTTCCCAGGTTATACTTTACAACATTTTTTTTTTCTTTTCCTTGTTCCTGGTTGCAATTTTTTTGTTTGTTTGTTTGTTTGTCATGGTCAACTCAGTTCCTTGTTTTTCTTTTTGTGTTCCCCCCTTTTTTTTTTCATTATTCTCCTTCTCTACTTTTTTTCTCTTATTGCCCTCTTCACAGGAATTGTGTTATTTACTTTTTCTTTCTTTCTTTTTTCCCTTTTTTCCCTTTTTGCTTACTGTTCCTGTGTGATTATATGGTCTGTTTTTTGTCCATTTGTATTTCCTTTTTTATGGTTATACAATTGTTATCTTTGTCTGACTGAGTGGGAGACAGCAACAGTCCCCATATGACACAACTAAACCCACACCTCCTGCAACTTCACTTTCTGAGTGAAAGCTACCACTTTCTTCTCCACCATTGGGCCAAAATTGATCCATTGACCAATGGTCAGCTATCTTTTACAAAGGGCCAAAATCCATTAAATGGGGAAGAGAATGTTTAATTAATGTTACTAGCCAAACTGGATAAGTATTTGCAGAAAAAATGAAACAAGATCTGTACCTCACACCATACACAAAAACTAAGTCCAGATGGATCAAAGACTTAAATGTGAAACCTAAACCTGTACAGTTCCTCAAGGAAAATCTAGGGGCAAATATACCTTACAAGGGACTTATCTCTAGAATTTATAGAAAACTCCAACACCTCAATAACAAAAAGACAAATAATTCAATTAAAAATGGGCAGAAGCCATGAATAGATACATCACCAAGGAGGTTATTCAGGCAGCCAACAAACTTATGAAGAAATGGTTACAATCATTAGCCATTGTTGTTGTTTTTATGTGTCATCAAGTTGGACCCAACTCATTGTGACTCCTCCTTGTGTTTCTGAGGTGGTATCACTACAGAAGCAGATTTTCAACCTTCCTTCTGTGGAGTGGTTCATGGGTTTGAACTGTCACCTTTCTGGTTAACAGTCAAGTGCCTAAGGCACTATGGTACCAGAGCTCTTCATTAGCCATTGTTGTTTTTGTTATGTGGCATTGAGTCAAACCCGACTCATAGCGATCCCTCCTTGGGTTTCTGAGGCAGTATCACTACGGAAGTAGGGTTGCCCAACCTTCCTTCCGAGGAGTGGCTGGTGGGTTTGAACCACCATCTGTCTGGTTAGCAGGCACGTGTCTTAGCCACTATGCTACCAGCGCTCCCTCATTAGACATTAGAGAGATTCAAATCAAAACAGCAATGAGATACCATCTTGCCCTAGCACTAATAGCGAAGTTCAACAAGACAGAAAATAACAAATCCTGGCAGGGATGCAGAGAGATTGGCACTCTCATACACTGCTGGTGGGACTGTTAAATGGCACAACCATTGTGGAAAGCACTATGGAGATTCCTTAAAAAGTTGGAATTAGAAATATCATTTGGCCCAGCCATTCCATTACTAGGTATATACCCTAAAAAAGTGAAAGCCATGACAAGGACAGACATATGCACACTCATGTTCATTGCAGCACTATTTATAATAGCAAAAAGATGGAAACAACCTAGGGGTCCATCAACTGAGGATGGATAACCAAACTATGGTACATACACACAACAGAATACTATGCAACCCTACAGAATAACCTAGAATCTGCAAAACACCACAACATGGATGAACTTGGAGGGCATTTTACTGAGTGAAATAAATCATAGAAAGACAAATATTGTATTAGTCTTTTATTGTAAAAAGTCAAGGAAAGGTTTATATATGGAAGGAAATTTTCTTTGTTGGATACCAGGGGTGGTTATCCTATTTAACACTTTTAGATAGGCAGAGATGAGTATTTATTTGGGTGAAGAGAAGGGCGATGTACCAAATGTGCAAGATCAACATGGTGTCATTGAGGAAGAGGAAGACATAGAGAGGTACATGGGAGGTGCAGACAATAAAGATGAACCTTTTTTCACATACAGTACTGCATTGTCTATGATGGCAAACATGGCTACATGGGTGGATAGATGGGTGGACAGGCTGAATCATTAGGTATGTCTGTGAAGTGAGATTGTACCCAAAACCATGGATAGCATTGGCAGATAATGGTCCTATAACTACATTTGTATGATCTGTAAGAACTCCCAGATGTATAGTAGAGCTGACAAGGGACAAGCTTGTAGTCACTTCTTGGTCACAGTCAGCTACTCAGTTGGACTGAGTAGTTGAACCTGTGGCCTTGGGACCATAGTCACAGTGGACACCAAGCTCAAATGACATAACATACTACACAAAACATTGTTTGAACTCCTACTTTGGTGAGTAGTGACTGGGATCTTAAAAGCTTGCAAGCAGCCATCTAGATGCAAAGATGGGTTTCTCCTCATCCAAAGAAGAATGAAGAAAATGAAAGATTTATGGAAATAATTAGCCCTTGTAACTGGTACATCATGCAATCCTTATCCTATAAGACTGTGAGACCAGAATAACTAGATGGTGCCTGGCTACCACTGTCAACCACTTGGAGGGAGATCTATGTAGGAGATCCAGGATAGAGAGGGAGAACAATGTGGAACAAAACTCAAAATCATTTGGAAGAAAAATAAAAAAGGGGGACCAGCTTTGCCAGTCCGATAGAGGCTGGTATAACTACTGAGACTATGGCCCCTTTCTGCCCTTTACGTCTGGAATTGAACCCACACCTGTGGCTTCCAGCCAAACAATAGACAGGCATATGACTTGAACATTTACCTGAGGTAGATACACTCCTTGGAAAGAATAATCATGGGAGAAAGAAGGGCTGTTTACTCACAGGAAGAAAGCTCAGGGGGCAGGAGTGCATAGAAGGATAGACACAGGGAAGAAGTAACTATGGGGAAGAAGTGGGAGGTGAGCTCTTGCATTGTGGTAAATTGTAGTCAATGTTATGAGACAAAGGGTATGTGAACTGCTGTATGGAAAGTGAATTTGCTCTGTAAATTTTCACCCAAATCGCAATAGAAAAAAAAAAAAAAAACTTTTTAAAATAATCATTATTATTTAAATATGTAGTAGTCAGATCATCATTTCTCTTATTTTTATAATGTACAAATTTTCTGATGAAATAATTATTTACAAGGCATCAAGAAGGAAAATTATTTTTCTTTTTATAGAGTCATTTTTCAACTGTTTTGTAATGCTCAAAAGACCTTCATGTCTCTCTAACTCCATGAATGATCTCACATGTGACTTTGGAAATCACCTTCACTTATTTTTTATGGATGCATAAACATTTGATTGCTCCATATGTTGCAAATTCACTCCTAACTGAAGTGCAATCATTAGTTTGCATTTTTCTGATTACCATATTTCTTTGGGAATATTTCATTAATGTTTTAAAGTAATTGAAAACTGTTTTTTAATTCATAATGTTTCCCTTCATCATTTTCTTCATGGTCAGCATCCTCTACTGTGTCAGTCTAGATTATGATTACAGGCCTCAGAGAACACTTAATTTGAATGATTTTAAAAGCTTTATTTACACAAGTGAATTCCTCTATCAATATTTTAACTAAATTAAAAAAACAAAAATAATCTTTTAAGAGAGTGAATTCTCACTCTAGTGCTTTTTCTCTCTCTTTAATGAGAAAATAACCATTATACTCCTAGTAAGGCAAATATTACTGTCACAATATTTGCAATAAATTATGACCAGCATTTTTTTTTTATTGCATATGAAATTAATTATATTGTTTGACAATTTCTTTTGGAACACTTTTCTTTGGAATGAACATAGATTTGAATCTCTTACAGGCAATTGACATAGGAGCTGTCTTCTAAATTTCTTGGCACTAATGGGTGAGCACCCCCAGCACTACATCTGTTTATTCAGACTTCTCAATGGGTATTCTGCCAATTTCAGCAGCCTGTATTTTTTTTTTCCCCCCAATGTCTTCAGTATAACTTGGGCTTCTTCTTTCAGTACCATTGATTTTTGATCTTATAGTACTTCCTGAAATGTTTGAAGGTCAAATAATTCTTTTTTGATATAGTGATTCTATATTTCTTCTTCTTTTGAAGCTTTATATGTTATTCAATACTTTAGCCACAGAATTCTTCAATTTCCAACTCGAGGCTTGAGTTTTTTTTTTTTTCCCCCCTTGATAAATACTGAGTGTATCCTGTTCTTTTCATTTCCTTTCATCAGATCCTTGCTCATTTATTTTATAATTTTCTATGTCTTCTTGAGCTGTCTTTTGAAATCTTCTGCTCAGCTCATTACATTTCTTCCTTTCACTATACTTACTCCCCATTTAAGATCAAGTTTCCAAGTCTCCTTTGACATCCATTTTGATTGTGTCTTTCCTTCCTGTCTTTTAATGATCTTTTCCTTCCATCATCTCTGATGTTATTGATGTTGTTTTGTTAACTGTCATTGAGTCATTTCAGAATCATAGTGACCCATACACAGAAGAAGGAAACATTCCCCAGTCCTGTCCAGCCTCATGATCACTCCTATACCTGAGCTTATCTTTCCAGCCACTGTGTCTATCCATCTCATTGAGAGCCTTGCTCTTCTTCATTGACCCTTCACTTTACCAAGCATGATATCCTTCTCCAGGGAATGATTCCTTCTTACAACATGACCAAAGTAGGTGAGACAAAGTCTCACCATTCTTGCTTCCAAGGAACATTCTGGCTGCATTCCATTCAAGACAGATTCATTAGTCCTTTTAGCAGGCCATGGTACTCTTAGCATTCTTCTCCAACACCACAAGTCAAAAGCATCAACTCTTCTTTAGTCTTCTTTTATTCATTGTCCAGCTTTCATATGCATAAGTTGCTGTTGCTGTTATTATTTGCTGTTGAGTCGGACCTGACTCATAGCGACCCCTCCTTGGGTTTCCAAGGTGGTATCACTGTGGAAGTAGATTGCCCAACCTTCCTTTCAAGGAGTGGCTGGTGGGTTAGTAGTCAAGTGCCTTAGGCACTAAGCTACCAGAGCTCCTATATGCATATGAGGCTATTGAAAATACCACGGTTTGGGTTAGGTGCACCTTAGTCTTCAAGGAAACATCTTTGCTCTTCATCACTTGAAAGAGGTCTTTGCAGCAGATTTCCCCAATGCAGTATGTTGTCTGATGGCTTTACTGCTACTTCCACTGGCATTGAATGTAGAGCCAAATAATATGAAATCACTGAGAACTTCAATCTTTTCTCCATGTACTGTGAAGTTGTGTATTGGACCATTTGTGAGGATTTTTTTCTTTATATTGAGGTGTAATCCATACTGGAGAATGTAGTCTTTAATCTTCACCAGTAAGTGCAAGGCATCCTCACTTGCAGCAAGCAAAGTTGTGTCATCTGCATATCACAAGTAGTGAACGAGTCTTTCTCCAATCCTGATGCCACATTCTTCTTCATATAATCTACGTTCTCAGAGTAGTTGCTCAGCATACATGTTGAATAAGTTTGATGAAAGGATACAACCCTGACACTCCTTTCTTGATTTTAAGTCATGTAATATCCTTGTTCTCTGAAGAACAGCCTCATTATCTATGTACAGAAGAATGACAAGATAAAGAGTTGAAGAGAAAGTTCCAAAGAGCAGCTTGAACAGACAAAGACAATTACTATAATGAAATGTACAATGACCTGGAGTTAAAGAACCAAAAGGGAGGAACATGCTTGGAATTTATCAATCGGAAAGAACTGAGGAAAAAAAAATTAAGCTTTGAGTAGCAATATTGAAAGATTCTATGGGCAAAATAGTGAATGATGTATGAACCATCAAAAGAAGTACAAGCAAGTATTATGGAATTCTCGTTCTTCACAAAGTTATCTATAATTTGTTATGACCCACACAATCGAATGCTTTTGCCTAGTCAATGAAACGTGAGTAAATATCGATCTGGCTTTCTTTGTTATCATCTAACATTCATCTGACATCAGCAATGATGACTCACATTCCACATCCTCTTCTGAATTCAGCTTGCATTTCTGGAAGTTCTCTGTCAATATACTGCTGCGACTGTTTTTGAATTATCTGTAGCAAGATTTTACTTGTGTATGATAGTAATAACATTTATTGTTCAATAATTTCCACATTCTGTGGGATCACCTTTCTTTGGAATGGGTACAGATATGGATCTCTTACAGTCATTTGGCCAAGTAGCTGTCTTTGAATTCTCCTGACATAACTGAATGAGTGCCTGTAGTGGGGCATCCTTTTGTTGAAGCATCTCAATGGGCATTCTGTCAATTCCTGGAGCCTTGTTTTTCACCAATTCCTTAAGTGAAGCTTCAACTTCTTCCTTCAATACCACTGGTTCTTGATCATATGCCACCTCCTGAAATGGATGAACATGAACCAATTATTTTTGGTACAGGGACTCTATGTATTCCTTCTATATTCTTTTGATGGTTTCTACATCATTCACTATTTTGCCCATAGAATGTTTCTGTCCTGAAGTATAACACTGTCAGTGTATGCCACACTATTCCTCTTCAAATTGTCATTCCTGGCATAGTTGTCTGATTCAAAATGGTTGCCTGATTCAAAATGGCCCAAACCAGTCCATTTCACTCACTAATACTTAGGATATTGATCTTTATGCATTCCATTTTGTTTTTGACAACTTCCATTTTTCCTAGATTAATACTTCATGCATTTCATGTTCCAATTGTTAATGGATATTTGCATCTGTTTCTGCTCATTTTGAGTCATGTCACATCAGCCAATAGAGGTCCTGAAAGCCTTATTCTATCCATGTTGCTAAGGTCATCTCTACTCTGAGGAGTCAGCTCTTCCCCAGTCAAATTTTGAGTGCCGTCTAACCTGATGGGCTCATCTTCTGGCACCATCAGACAATGTTTCAAGGCCATTCATAAAGTTTTCTAGTAATATATCAGACAGTGTGTCCCTGCTTTTGTATAATTTTCACTAGCCAATTCTTTGAGAAGGGGATGGCCTCTTCTTCTGAGTCTATCTAGGCCCCAAAGCTCTGCTGAAACATGTCCACTGTGGGTAAACTTGCTGGCATTTTCCAACATAGTGGCATAGCCTCACAGCAACATGTAAGCCACCACAGGATGGCAAACTGAGAAATTTCTCTCCCTTAGTTGATCTTAACCCCTCTGCACCTGTGTACCTTAGGACCTTGCCTTATTATGGAGCCACACCCAGGTGAAAAGCAGTCTCCAAGCCCAGGGCTGCCTATCTCAGGACCCTGCCTTAATACAGAGCTATACCCAAACAAAAAGCAGCCTCTGAGCCCTGGCTTGCCTACTTCAGTTCCAGGCCTTAAAATAGAGCCACTACCAAGCAAAAAGCAGCCTCCAAGCCCCTGGCTTAGATGTCTTTGTTGTTGTTGATATCATCCAACAAGTCATAAGATCTTTTTTCAATTGTGTTCAGGGTGTCAATCTATTTTTTGAGATGGTTTCTAAATTCACATGGACCATGTTGTTGTTTTTATGTGCCATCAAGTTGGACCAGACTCATAGAGACCCCTCCTTGTGTTTTCAAGGCTGTATCACTATAGAAGTAGATTGCCCAAACTTCCTTCCGAGGAGTGATTGGTCGGTTTGAAGAGCCAGCCTTCGGGTTAGCAGTCAATGCCTTAGGCACTACCCTATCAGACCTCCTACCTGGACCATACTTAAGGTTATATTTTGACTCTCTTGGACTTGTTTTAATTTTCTTCATCTTCAACTTGAAGTGGCTTATGAGTAATTGATGATCTCTTCCACAGTCAACCTCTGGATTTATTCTGAATAATGATATTGATCTTCTCCAGATAGCTACTTCATATGATTTCAATGTATTCCTTTCAGTGATGTCTCTGTTGTTAGGTGCCATTGAGACAGCTCTGACTTATAGAGACCCCATGTACAAAAGAAGGAAACATTGTCCAACCCTGCACCAAGCTTAAAATGCTTGCTTAAGACCACTGTTGCAGTCACTGTGTCAATTCATCTCCTTGATGGTCTTCCCCTTTTTTGATTACCCTCCACTTTCAGAAGCATGATATCCTTTTCCAGGGAATGGTCAATTCTGACAACTTGAGCAAAGTATGTGAGACAAAGACTGACTATTCTTGTTCCAAAGAGCATTCTGACTGTACTTCCTCTAGACATATTTTTTAGTTCTTCTGGCAGTCCATCATACATTCAATATTCTTTGCCAACACCAAAACTCAAAAACATTAACTCTTTTTCAGTCTTCCTTATTTATTGTCAAGTTCACATTCATATGAGCCAATTGAAAACACCATGGCTTGGGTTAGGCACACCTTAGTCTGCAAAGAGACATCTTTGTTCTTCAGCACTTTAAAGAGGTTTTTTTACAGCAGATTTGCTAGTGCAATACATCTTCTGATTTCTTGACTGCTGCTTCCAATGGTATTTTTTTTTTCTTTCTTTTCTTTTTTTAATTGTGATTTGGGTGAAGATTTACAAAGCAAATTCACTTTCCATACAACAGTTCACATATACTTTGTCTCATGACATTGACCACAGTTTATCACCATGCAACAGCTCCTCTTCTACTCTCCTTTGATAGTTACCTCGTCCCAGTGTCCATCCCTCCATGCACTCCTGCCCCCTGAGCTGTCTCCCTGTGCATAGGCAGCCCTTATTTCTCTCATGATTGTTTTCTCCAAGGAGTGTATCTACATCAGGTAAGTGTTCAACTCATATGCCTGTCTTTTGTTTGGCTGGAAACCACAGGTGTGGGTTCAATTCCAGACCTGAGGGGCAGTTAGGGTCCATAGTCTCAGTTTTTCCACCAGGCTGTATCAGACCAGCAAACCTTGTCCACTCCCCGCCTTTTTTTTCCCCTCCAAATGATTTTGAGTTTTGTTCTACAATGTTCTCTCTCTCTATCAAGGATCTCCTACATAGATCCCCTTCCAAGTGTATGACAATGGTAGCTGGGCACCATCTAGTTCTTCTGGTCTCATAGTCGTATAGGCTACAGATCGGATGGTGTACCAGTCGCTAGGATTGTTTCCATGAATTTTGGTTCTCTTCATTCTTCTTTGCTCTGGACAAGGAGTGACCCATAATTGCATCTAGATGGAAGCTTGCTAGCTTTTAAGATCCCAGTCACTACTCGCCAAAGTAGGAGGTGGAACAATGTTTTGTATAGTATATTATGCCAATTGAGCTTGACGTCCCCTGCAACTATGGTCCCAAGGCCGCAGTTTCAACTACTCAGTCCCTCTTGGTAGCTGGCTGTGACCAAGCAGCTACCACAACCTTGTCCCTTGTCGGCTCTACTATACACCTGGGGATTCTGATCATTCACATAAACTTATAGGACCATTATCTTCCAACCCTATATATGTTCTTGGATACACTCCCCATTTCATAGACATACCTAATCTTTCAGCCTGTCCACCCATCTACCCACCCACATACCCGTGTTTACCTTCACTGACAAAGTGGTGATGTATGTGCAAAAGAGTTCATATTAGTTGTCTGTACTTCCCATGTACCTCTCTATGTCTTTCTCATCTTCAATGCTGCCATATTGGTCACTCACATTTGGTACATTGCCCTTCTCTTCACCCAAAT
>NW_006922447.1:72551-74633 GCF_000298275.1 Orycteropus afer afer
CAATGCTGATGTCAGATGGATCTTGGCTGAAAGCAAAGAATACCAGAAAGATGTTTACTTGTGTTTTATTGACTATGCAAAAACATTCAATTGTGTGGATCATAGCACATTATGGATAACATTGAGAATGGGAATTCTAGAACACTTGACTGTTTTCATGAGGAACCTATACATAAATCAAGAGGCTGTGTTTGGACACAACAAGGGGATAATGCATTGTTCAAAACCAAGGAGGGAGTGTGTCAGGGTTGTATTCTTTCAGCATACATCTTTACGCTGAGCAAATAATCCAAGAGCCTGGACTGTATGAAGAGGAACGTGACATCAGGATTGAAGGAAGATTTATTAACAACCTGTGATATGCAGACAATACAACTTTGCTTGCTGAAAGTAAGGATGACTTGAAGCACTTATGGATGAACATTGAAGATTAAAGTCTGCAGTATGGATTACACCTCAATATAAAGGAAACAAAAATCCTCACAACTGAGCCAATAAACAGCATCTGGAGTTAGAAAAACAAAAGGGAAGAATAAACCTGGTATTTCTCAAGCTGAATGAACTTAGGAAAACATTTAAGCCTTGAGTTGCAATATTGAAAGATTCTAATAGAGAAAATATTGAAGTTGTCAAAGAATTCATATTACTTGCAATGCCAATGGAAGCAGCTGTCAAGATATCAAAAGACATTGGGTTGGACTAATCTGTTGCAAAAGACCTCTTTCAAATGCTGAAAAGCAAAAATATCTCTTTGAAGAATAAGATGCGCCTAACGGAAGCCATGCTATTTTAAATCGCCTCATATGCATGTGAAAGTTGGACAATGTATAAGGAAGACTGAGCAAGAGTTGAGGCTTTTGAGTTGTGGTCTGGGCAAAGAATGCTGGAAGTATTGTGGACTGCTAAAAGGACTAACAAATCTTTCCTGGACAAAGTGCAGCCAGAATGCTCCTTGGAAGCTAGGATGGCCAGACTTCCTCTCACCTACTTTGGTCATGTTGTCAGAAGAGAACATTCCCTGGAGAAGGATGTCATGCTTGGTAAAGTTGAGGGTCAGGGAAGGAGGTGAAGGTCCTCAATGAGATGGAACGACACAGTGTTGGCAGCGATGGGCTCAGGTATAGCAGGGATTGTGAGGCTGGTATAGGACCAGGCAGTTCTTCATTCTGTTGTACGTGGGGTTGTTATGAGTTGAAGACAACTTGATGGCATCTAACAACAACAAAAGGAAAACTTGTATAATTACATGAAGGGTATGATCCAAATAAATAAAATAGAGTGAAGAATCTTGGTTTGTGTTTTGGTTACCTAATGCCATTCTGACAGGTATATAACACCAATGGGATGGCTTGAAGAAATAGTTTGGAGGCTTTAAATCTGCATTCAAAACACCAGGCTCTAGGGCCTAGGTAAAAGTCCCTCAACTTTGGGCTTTAGCTTTGCCTCTTGCTCCCAACCCAGTGAAGCTAGTGCCTTTTTTTCACTCAGACAGCTGCTGGCCACGGAGGCTGAAAAAACTAAGGTTGACAAGTGAAAAGGCACAGTTTTAGTGTTACCAAACAATGCAGCAAACCACTAATTCAAATCCATTAACAGTCCCGATATAGACAGAGCATGGCAGGCTGCTGAACAATGACTCAGGTACATACATGCAGGGTCCAAGCATGCCATAAACTAAACAATGTTCCCAAGCCTTCTCCTTACAAACAGGACACAGATCACATGCTAAGGCAGCTACTCAGCTGATCACAGTAGATTCTACCATGGAGTTGATTACCAGCCTCACCATAGGGAATAACTACATCCAGCTGCCCAGCCACTCAACCAGACCCAGTCAAGTTGACACATCACCTTAACTACCACAATCTGTGTGCTTGTGGATGTGTGTGTGTGATGCAAATGTATGGAAAGTTTATGACAGAATGCATATCAAACTCTTTAAGGATGATACATTCATTATATGGAAAGGGTAAGAGCTTTAGAATGTGACTATCATTTTTTATTCATTATTCAGTGATTTCATTTCTTTAAATGTGACTCTCTCTCTCTCTCTCTCTCTCTCTCTCTCTCTCTCTCTCTATA